>NC_027753.1:33986349-34003670 GCF_000695525.1 Brassica oleracea var. oleracea
TTTTTTAAAATTCAAAATATAACATATACAGAAAAATTTGAATTTTTATAATATGATTATTGTGATTTTTTTAAATTATTTTAATAGTTTAAAATTAAAAAAATTTGATAGAGGATACAGTATTTTTTTATCAGATCTTTATTATTCAAAATCATTAATTGTCATATATCATTTAGCCACATTAGGCAATTCCGTAATCTTTATTTAAAGAAATAATAAATTACATTAATAATAAATTTATGGTAAGTTTAATAAAAAACTTATTATATAATTAGATGGACCAACATATTTCTCTAATAATTCTAAGAATCATCCTAGTGATGATACGTGGCTACAAAAAAAAATTGTAATGTTTCACAAATAATATATATGGGATGATTGTTTTAATAGGATAGGACAACACCATTTTTGTCCTACTTTACCTTTATTGTCCTTTCTGTTAATCAAAGTTAATGAAATCTCATGAAATTAATATTCTTACAAACTCAAAAAAAAATTTATGAATAATAGGAACAACACAAAAAACATATATACCAATATAGTAGTATTTTTATGGGTTCAAAAATTTATTTTAATAAAAATTTCAAATTTTATCGTACCAATAATAAATTTTATATTATATGAAAATGGCTTAGTGGAAATTAAATTTAACGTTTTGATAGACAATCTCTATAATATTATCTGAAAAGTTACTTTCATATGTATCACCCTCACATTAATTCTCACGATAGTTAATTACTTAGTAACCTTAATCAACTAAAAAGATTATATTCAATTGTCATTAATTACAATCGTTTTTTATTTTTTTTCCTAATAAATTTTAGTAAACTTTTTCATTTATGCATTCCTTTTTACAAAATCACATAAATAATAAAAAGGACTTTTTTTTAAAACGTAAACATATATATTTTTATATGTAGACAAAAAAACTTAATATATTATATATTTTTACAAGATTATAAATTTTTCATATGTTTTTTAAATATTTTATTATTCTTAATATTTTCCCAAAATAATCTAAGTAAAAAGGAAATAGCTAGAAATTTTATTAATCTATATTTTACATATGCATAAAAATAACTTCACAAAAAAAGTTGAACAAAAAATTTAGACATTTTTTTGCTAAAAGATAATAATATTATACTTTTTAAAAGGATAATAATATTTTATTATGAATATGTTTTGATCAAATGATTGAAAATTAAGAAAAAAATATTAAAACAAATCATCTAATATCATATTTTCACAAAATTGAATTACACAGATAGTTTTAATGAACCAAAAGTTATACATAATTACCATTACTGACAATCATTTTTATTTCAGTTTCAATAAAAACTTTAATTAGTTTTTAAATTGAATTTCCTTTTCTGAAAAAGCACATAAATAATAAAAATAAATATTTATAAAATGTTAAACTTATAACTATATATATAAACAAAATTTTCTTTATATTTGTCCAAAAACATATCTATAAACTTTTGAAATATATAGACTTATATACTTTACAAGATAGCTTGACAAAGTATGAATAACCAAACCATTCAAAGTATCAACAGTCAAATAACCAATAATTATGATTTATTTATTTTATTTATATTAATATATATGCATGAATTTTCAAAATATTACAAGTTGTGTTTATTAATGCAATTCGGATTTAATATGATTTTCCTTATTTCTTTCTGAAACATCATATATCAAGCTTTCAAATTTCACAAACTATTTACAAGTATAAGAGGATTTTGAATGACCGGAAGCTAAAAAAATAAGAATTCAGTTTTAACATAATAATAAAAATATTTTTCAATTTAAAAGAATAGATTCAATTCAATATACCAAAAGCGAATACTTGAACTAATGGCAAATATTATACTTGAAGTCACATGTATCTAATTAAGACTTAAACATAATAATGTTTAATACCGTTCAAGAACCAGAGCTTGTGGTCTGGTGGTGATTAACTTGAGAGAAAAAGTCCAATACGGTGAAGTCACCAGGGTTCGAGTCCCGGCCACTGAGAAATTAATATTTCGGCATCACCAGGGAAAGAAGATCGACATGTTGTAACATGTGACTAGTCTGGACCACTTCTATGTGGCCAGGATATCCATATATAATTCAAAAAAAAAACATCCATGAGCACGGGAGAATCACATTGTCTACTTTTATCAGAATAAGTACTCTATATATTTCAATTGTTTTCTAAATTTATTTTAAATGCATATTTTACTCTTAACCTGTCACTCTAAAATTTTAGGAGTATACAATCTACAAACAACTCAAGTTTTTAGAAGAGAAGTGTAGACTTTAAGTTCAACCCCCTTATTTTATTTCTACACCGAGTACAATCTGTAATCTATGAATAATCATTACTAAATATGAAAAGTATAGTCAACAAATATTTAAAAAAGATAAACAAACCTTATATATTTCCATATATGACCAAAACTATTTTTTTCCATAAAAAAAACTTAATCCCTTGTTATGTTCACTGGTCACCAATTGTTTTTTTTTTTGTCAACTCATCAAGTGTTTTATATTGCTTTTCACAAACTTAGAAACTTATGCGACTTGTTTGTTGACAATTGAATAAAGCTATTACCAAGTATACCGAATACAGTTTATATATATACCTAAAAATAATAGTTATTTTAATCTTAACATTACCAAGTATTCTAAAAACATTATTTATACACCAAACTACCCGGATAAAAAAAGATTATCCAAATATTTTTATCTAAAATATTTAAAATGATTTGAATTATCCTAAAGAATTGACCCGAATAATTTTCATTCAAACTATTAAAATTTATCCGAATTACCCAATTTTTATATTTTTCATCCACGTGCCGATCTTCTTTCCCTGGTGATGCCGAAATATTAATTTCCCAATATTTTTCTTTCCGGGTTTTCGGTTAATTTTGGATAATTTGGATGAAAAATACATAAATTTTGGATAATTTGGATGAAAAATACATAAATACATACATCCAAATTATCCAAAATTAATCGAACACCCGGAACCGAACCAGAACCAAAATTTTATCGGATATTAGCCGGTTTTTATAGTTGTTACCTGAACCAAACCGAAACCAAAATAATGGAACCGAAACCGAACCCAATTTCATAAATAACTGAACGGTTTCTATATCTTTAAAACCGAAAAATAAAAAATCAAAAGAACCGAACCGCACCGAAAACCGAACGTCCATACCTAAAATGAACCATTGTTGTTTTCTTCAAGTAGAGTAACACGCTGGTTATCTAGGATTTACGTTGGTTTTCTGATTTAATTTGTCTGGTCTTTTATTTTATCTGATTGTACCTGGTAAACCACTAACCATTTTCGGTTTAGGACAAAAGTAATATTATAGTATAGATATATCCTACTATATATTAATTGAGAAGTCAATTAATTAATTTTTGCTTACATGTGACTGTTGGTGAAATTTTAAGAAAATTTTATCATTTGATTGGTTCAAGCCAAATATTTAGTATCTTCCGTATATTTGGTTTTCAGTTTAGTTTGTACGAATAATAAAATTTTGGAATTGTAGTTGATTTTTTGAAAATGAATACTTGCTGTTTCAAATATTTGCTAAAAATGATTGATTTGCAAATTACTTACCTTGTTTTATTACTTATTACTTGAAAATTAGTTGCAAGTTACTTGATTATTATTAGTAAGTTATTTGATAATTCGTTGGAGTTTAAAGCTAAATAACTTTATTAGTATATAAAGAATATTTTATTATTTTCCTATGTTTAAGATTTGTTTTCCTAATTTTGAAAAAAACAAAGAAAATATTAATATTTTTGATTAAATGAGCTTAGTATGAGTATGAAAATTGAACATATTTTAAAAGTTAATGTATTAAAATGGACAAAATAATTAGTTGATATATTAAACTGTATAGCAAAAAAAAACTGAAGTATTAAGGAGGTCAACAAAAAAATTAGTTATGAAATTTTCTTCGTTTTTTTTGGTAGCTGTTCTTAATAAGCAAGAAACATTTATTTTCCTGCTTCATCTGAGTTGATGAAAAAAAAGAAAATCATATTGTTGTTCTTCTTTTCTTGACAACTGTTCTCAGTCTCAATAAGCAAGAAACACTGACATCTGTGTAAAATCTAAATTTTCTTTTAATCCCTTTAGCTACAGAAAAAAAACATAGTGGGTAGTAATCTAAACTAAGAAGCACAACAAGGAAAGCAACAGAACCATTTATGAGATGTTTTAACCTCTGCCTTCTGTGGTTTCTGCATAGCTATCTCATCATCTATCAACTTCTTTGAAGAACTGTAGCAACATACAAAAGAAACCACTGTTTGTTAAACTTTTCAGTTGAAACAATCATTGTCTAAAGAGCAGAAGCCTGGTAGTAGCAATGTACCTGGAACAGCAGCAAAAGAACAAGCTACAAGAAGAGAAGCAACATTGGGGCAGTCCGCAGCAGCACAAACAATATTTTAGACGCTTGCAACAAGAGAGGTCGTAATCACAATTTGGCCACTGGCAACAAGAGAAGCACGGTCCAGTGTCCTTGCAACACAACCAAGAACATCTCTTCTTCTGCTGCTGTGTATTCTTTTTCTTCACCTTCTTTTTCTTCTTCTTCTTTTTTGTTCTGTATTAAAAAAAACAAATACTCAAAACATAAGTTCTTGCTTCTTGCAACCAAAGACTATTAAAATGAGATGATGTGTGAAGTAACAACAAACTCACATTGGAGATGAAACTGACTGCGTGCTGCTTGGCGCTTCGTCTGAGTTATCACCAAGGTTCCTCCACGATACCTCCGAGGTTGACGACTTATCATCACTGTCACTTCCTAACAACTCACTAGCTTTGTCCTCCAAATCAAAGCTCTTACCAATATCGGAAGAGTCAACAGGAACATCGACAGAAGGGCAGAAAGACAATAGCTCACTAGATTTCAAAAGCTCTCCAGCCTTGAAGTCACGGTAACTAAACAACTCATCTCTTGTTATTCCGTTATCACCTATGCTGAGACTAAACAGAGAATCATTCGAGACCGCGCTCAAGCTTCTCTCCAAGATCGGTAAAGAGTTTCGCTGAGAAACTTGGTCAGATCCTTCTCTATCCATCAACTGAACAGAAGGCGACGAAAGAAGCGCAGGCTCTACTGATGATGCATGAGTCACACCAGAGACTTGTGACCCAAATGTGTTTGATGAACTTTGTAACTCTGATAGTTTCCTTTCTTTTGCATTGTTATTCCCTGAAGAAGATGATGAAGACAAGGAAGGAGATGCAGGTATGCTGTTGGTGATCTCTGGATCTGCCTTGAGACGAGCATCACTAACCATAGCAATGCTCCCCAACTGGAACAGAACAGGCTTCTCATCGTTCACTCCTTTGTTGGTTTGTCTTGGATCAGCTTTTTTATGCTTCTTTAGATTAAAACCCTTTTTATTGTGTCCTTTCTTCTGATTCTTTTCCATTGCTGAAAATCAAAAGAAGAAAAAAATTGTCAGCTTCAACCTTATATAAATGTTCTAATGGACAACAACAAAAACTATAATTAAGCAGAATAGAGAAGAAACATATAAGAGTAGAAATGAAATGGTCATAAAGCAGCGTAAGCAACAAAATTTATACAAATGCTCCAATGAACCCTACCTTGTACTTTACCGGCAATGGCTGCCTCCGTTAGTAGTCTTCTCCTCCGTCTATAAATCAAATGGAAATGAACAAAAGGTTCTAAGAACGAATAGGTTGATAAGTATTGACCTCAATGAAAGGAAGAACGTCTAAATACATCATAAAACAGTTAAAAGTTTGTGTTCTTCTTGAGGCTGGAACAATGACCAATCCATCAAATATTTAACCTTTTAATATATATTGAAAACACAAAACAAAAGGATAAAATCCTTAAGGGTCAAAGGTTTGAACAAAATGAAAAAGAGTTAATCCATTTGGTCTTTTTTTTCTCCAGATTTCTTTAAAACCAAGGGTATTCCTATAATGTAGGGATTAGCTCTCCTTTAATAAAAGCCCATCTTTTTTAACTAAAAACTTTTTCCTAATCAAGTTGCTCCTCATATTAGCAATGCCACGTGTCAAAACACTATCTAGAGACAATCAACAACTTTGGTTTTTTGTCCTTTGTCCTGAGCTTCTTGTGAATCTCCATGAATGCTTTCTTATACCCAAAATCTTCATCTCCTGAGATTTCTCTATCACTTAATTGCATCAAAGAACCCTCCTTTGACCAATGCATACAAGAACGCATAGATTAGCATGGTCCAGTTTTGATCTTTTCTCTGCTTCTGCTGACGATATCCTACATTTGATCTCGTTCAACAAGAGCAGGACGTTGAAGTACTTTTTCCCCAGATCTCGATAATCAAATGCCTTCGATGCTTCATCGTGGAGAGGTTTTTGGGAGAAGAGAGAAGGTTCGAGGAAAGCGTAAAGGGAAGGACTTTCTGGAGAAGACGATCAAAACCGTCTTCGTTGGATTAAAGTTAAAAGAGTTTTTCTAGACATTTGTATTTTGAATCAGTCTCTGCTTTGAGAGAGGTGACATTCCCTCCATATTCAATTTATTTTAAAATATTTTAAAATATTTTTAAAACCTAGTAATATCAAACAAGCTGGAATAGCTCAGTTGGTTAGAGCGTGTGGCTGTTAACCACAAGGTCGGAGGTTCGACCCCTCCTTCTAGCGTTTTCTGTTCTTTTTGAGGATATTACTCTTACAGGCCCAGAAAAGTTGAGATAAGAAGCCATACATGGACGTTAGAGACAACAATAACAAAATCCATAGCCTGCCAGATGAGCCCAGCAGCATCTTCCTGCTCAATTCAAGCAAAAGTCGAATATTTTGGCAAATTATTATAAAACTAGTGTTCGGTCAAAAAAAATATTTTTAACTTTTTCTTTGAACACTAAAAAAAATTAACCTTTATATAAATTAACATATAAGTTTATCATGTATCAAATTTACTTTTATGGGTCAAAAATGTACTAACACCATAAATATCATCTCCTAAATTCCTAGGTGTCAATAGATGATAAAGAATATTAATATATATATATATATATTTTTTTTTTTAGTCATAAATTATGTATAACATATCTGAGAACTATAGCAATTTACAGCAACAATAATTTAAAATACCTTTGTTTACAGTTTTGCTTTAACAGCAAATTAGGGAAACATACTAAAAGAAGTGAAATACCATAGAAAGGGAGTGAAATGGTGATATTGGGGGAGGGGGCGGGGGAGGAATTAGGGAAAATAGGGTATGGGGTACAAATATAGGAAACATGGTGGGTAGAGAGTACAGATACTCTTGCATCTGGTCCACACAATCATTACCCATATGATATCTTCGTTCTTGACGTTCCTTAGCAGTGCTAGTCTTTCTTTTTAGCCCATGTCCATGATCAACAAAAGAAATCACCAGAAAAAAACTCAATAACATCGAAAACTTTCCATGGTTAACTGAAAAAATAATAATAAAATATTTAGTATTTCCATGGTCTGATTTTTAAAATCTATTTGTGCACCTTTGTTGTCCCTTTGTCTTCTTATGAATAATCCCTTAAAACAACTTCAAGCTGAATTACACAAAAAAAGAATATGATTATTATTATTTTGACAAAAGAGAGACAATGTGATTTTGAGGAGAAGATAAAATATTTGTAATGCTATATCTATTAGAGATCAGAGAACACTAGCTTGGTAGCCATCTGTCAAATTTAGTGTCAAATTTAGAGTCTGATCACCTTTGAAGACACGTCGCTTCTGTGAGAGATACAATTTAGAGAGAAAAGTAAATTTAATTTAAATATGAGATGAAAGAAAGATTGAAATGAATCGTACTCTGCGTTAATATGAATCATACTATGCGTTCACACTATATGATATGAATCATACTCTGCGTTGGACCCAGACATTCCTTATGGCCCCAATTATGAATTAGGATATTGAAATGAAAGAAGGATCATAGGCGTTTAGTATTCTTTGTTTTCGATTAGTTTGGAATTTCTCTGCTGTTTGTATAAAGAATTACAGAGATTTCAAAGTAATGAAAAAAAAAGATCATAAACAAAGAAGAATGGTCATTGGCCGTGTGACATGTTTAAAAAAAACTGCTATACGGTTCTTGTTTTTTCTCTTGTAACTTTTATTTTGTTTAAATTATTTTTTTCTTAAATTTTTTTTAAAACTTTTTCACATGGCATTATTTGATTTGCTAGGCAACTTCCGATTTAGTATACAAGGGATCTCATGTGTTATAGACTTATTATTCTTTCACATTTTTACTGTAAATTTTCTTGTTCTTTTTTTTTCTTAACTTAGTCATGACAACCTTCGTTCATACTAGATTACTGTATATTTCTCTAGTTAACATGTTTTTTTTTGGATCTGATACCACCAACTCTGGATACCATGTCAAATCGGTATACTATATCTGTTATATAGATATTTAACTCGAACTATATATATATAATTATATATTTATTTTTTGAACACATAACTCGAACTATATAAAAAAGAAGTTTATGTGAATATAGATGAAGTATTGAATCAGACTAGATGCCAGTCAGCATGTATATTTAGAAACCACCTAATATTACTTCCAAAATTCGTTAGCCTAGTTGGTTACATAAAGCCTTGTGTATATATATAAGTCGAGCCTGAGGAAGGTGTAAACACAAACAAGAGATTGAGAAAAGGAGATACATGCATAATATTCGGATGCTAATAATCGGAAGGAACCTTTGAGAATCAGTTAGAAAATGGAGGGATGCGATAGAAAGCAGCAGCTTTGGAAAGAGATTGGTATCAGATTCTTGGCCACTACTAGCCGCACCCGATTCCCGAACTTGTCCCTCGTAAACCAATTTTTACATACAAAAGAATCCAAGTATTCTAAAAGTAATTCAAACTCCAACACTTTCCATTTATATATATGGTTAGGTGCAATTCTTTGGGAGGCAAAAAATTGATTAACTCGTCGCTCATCTTGTGTATGAAACCTAATAGCCGCAATCATTATGTTAAAACACTTTTTTCTTGCTAAACATTATGTTAACACTTTAAGATAAGATCATACGCGTCTCTCCTTCCAACGTTACCCACACAGTGGTATGAACACATTGAACAGAACAAAACCCACGCCGAAAGAGACAGTTCCTTTGATCGTTGGCTAATAAAGCCCTCCCGACATCATTTTTTTTCTTTTCTAACGGCAACCGTAGTATTACTAAACCCTCGAGTCTTTTTGTTTAACAAATTCGTTTATAATTTTTCAAGTCCAAGGTTGGTGATAATATACTAGACATCATCTCTACTAATCTTGAGTTATAAACCAAGGACCAAATGTCACATGTTTTGGTCATTTTTACCGCAATTTATATACCATGTTGATTGAAAATGGAGACATGATGGTACGTACTAAAAGATAAAAGATTCAAAGAAACGAAAGGGCATCTCATCCTCCGAATTTACAAAATAAAAGAAATATTACTAGCTAGCTACTAACCCAGCATGATGTCTCTCGGCCAAACCTAATAGTAAACCCCAAGTTCGAAACCTACAAAAGACAAAAGTGAACGAAGAAAAAAAAACAGATATAGCAGCTCTATCCGATTTGCGCAACCCCATAAGCCGTTGGCAAAATCTCAGCCCAACCGTGACTGTCGTTTAAACCACAAGCATAATAGCTAAACCGGTTAGTAAGAAGAAGGCAGTGTTAGTTCGGACTGAGATCTTCTCTCCAGCGTTCGGATCGCCGAATCCGCCGCTCCCGGTCGGTCCAAGAGTAGTGCCAGGGAACACAGAAGATGAAGACGAAGTTGGCATTCCGTTTGCTGGCGTGCCGGAATTTGGCATCCCAGTGGAAGGAGTCCCGGTGGATGGGAAGCCACTGGTTGGAGTCCCGGTGGTTGGTGTCCCAGTGCTTGGGGTCCCGGTGGTTGGTGTCCCAGTGCTTGGGGTTCCTGTGGTTGGTGTCCCAGTGCTTGGGGTTCCTGTGGTTGGTGTTCCAGTGCTTGGGGTTCCTGTGGTGGGAGTCCCAGTGGACGGGGTCCCACTAGAGCTGCAAAAGTAGTCAAAAACTTCAGTGGTTATTTGTCGGAAGATAATTTGAATGGTTTATTAAAAGATTAACCGGTAATACACATCTGGATCATGTGAATGATTGTTTGTTTTTGATATGCTTTTTGAATTTTTAGTAAAGGTGAAATGAACAGATATGAATGTTCGTTTGGTCTTAAATCGCTATCATTGTGTCTCCCCAAAATTTCAAATTAATAAAGTAATTCAGATTTTATAAAATAATAAGTCGGTAGTAAAGAAAAAAATATCTAATCTAATCTAACCCACAAATCCCAAAAAATATTTATGTTAATTAATGGAGACTGAGAATCAAACATTACTAAACTCATCAGTTCAACACTTAAACTAAAACAACTAATAAAGAGAAACGGAACATACCTGGAACCAGTTAAACAGCTTGAAGCAGCTGCAAGATTTTGAAATTTTGAGTTTTAATATCAGCTACTAAAAATGGAAATATGATCACAAAAGAGGGTGAAGAAGTGTATGTACTTGACGGAGGGGAGCTAGAGATAACGGCGGCGCCGTTAAAGTCACAGGTGGCACCGGAGGAAGCTTTCTTCTGGTAGTAACTGTTGACGGCGACGTCGCAGTGGTTTTTGACGGTGTTAGGCTGGAAACAAGCTCCGTTCTGCTGGATCTGAGAGCAGTCAGCTCCTGCTCCACATGCGTAGTCTATGGCTTTCTGAAGCACTTGCTCGTTCCCGTCTTTGCATACACAATACGCAGCATCTTTCAAGCAAAAAACATCAGACCATTAGAACTAAATAAAGACACTATCTGATTTTAAAGTTTTTATTTCTTAGATTTAGATTTTAAAAAGAAAAGAGTTGGTTTTCAATTTTTTTTTGCAGACAAGTTTTAGGAGATTTAGACAAGAGATCTCATACTAAGTTTAAAATAGATTCATTAGACATACTTTTCAGAACTGACACAAAGGAGAATATAGTGACAACATGAGCAATTTCAATCAAATCTAAACATTTTTGCAGGTAGAAGACAAAGAAACATAGAAAAATCAGAGATGACGAATAGAACAGAGGATATATAAGAGCTTACTTGAATAGGTAATCATGGAGAGAACCAGACACAGAGGAAGTAAAACCGACATGACTGTGTTGATTTTTTAGTCGTGAAGAGAAGAGTCTTTTAAGAAATATAGCTCAGATCCAACTTGTTTTTAAGGTTTCAGAGATCCTTTGAGACGAGTGTCTTTGTGAGAGAAAGAGAGTTCTAGACAATAGCGGCAAGTGTGAAGGTGTGTTAATTATAGACCACCATTGTGTCCAACACTTTCTCTGTTTTCTGCGACTTAAAAATCATCTTAATGAAATTTAAAATAACAATCAGTAGTACGTTTTCACAGTAGGTGAAGATAAAAAGAAGCAAGTGAATTTTCTTCCTTTAACAACAAAAGTGTAAGGTAAAAATTTGAGTAAACAAATGGTAAAGGTACATGAACCAATGTGGTTTCAGCAAAGGAGGGTGAAAACAAATAAAGCATTTTTGTCTGGTAGTGTTTGTGAAAAAATATTCGAAATATTATAGTAAAAGGGGACCAGAATTCTGCTTTATTTACCAATTGTGCCACCTCGATTTACGTATCTCAGATGAGTTCTTTTGAACACCTGTCCCATTGTAATAAACTCATTTTATTAGCAACGGTCAAAAGGTACGCCCAAAAATATGGGATTAGTGAGAAGTGAGAACACATAACAACTGTTATAAGTTTATAACCGACTATGAACTTTTATTTATTTTTAATTATCAACGTTTTACAATTTAGTTTTCATACCAACTTGATTTATACTTTTTCCTCTACAAAAACTACACGTACGAATTCAATTCATCTTCTACTCCTCCCAAGAGTTAAGGCTGGATTCTTAGAGAACACATTTTAGTTTTTTTTAGGACAAGACCTAACGGTAACAAATAAAAAAGAGAGAGGAAGTATTTGCTCAAGAAAATAAAAGGAAATAAACTCAGAGAATTGGGGACTGAGCCATGTGCTCAAGACAACCCTTTGCCGTCATGCTACGACACTTGGCACACCACACACAAGTACACCCGAAAGTAGTACAAGTTTTCTTCTTTTCTTGGTTTTTAAAGTAATTTTTTATGTTTGTGTGGACACTCTTGAAAACAGCAGAGCTGGTGAAAGTCGGTGCCTCAGCTTTTCAGTGAAACATATCTATGAAATAAGATTTCAGTTTCGAACATCTTTTTGGGTTTTCCCTCATGTACTCCTAAGCCCATGGAAATTTGTTGGGCCGTTACTTCTGTAAATATATGCCTTTTGTGGTTACTATGGATTTTCTGTGTAATCGAGAGACCTGGTTAACTGGATGTATTAAGCAGTGTGAGAACGGGAGTATGTGTACAGTGTAAGCTGTGTTATCTTATGCGTTACACCATATTTGAAATTTGATCATCAGAAATCATATTTGTGTCGTTAAGTATGCAAAGTTATTGTATTTGTAGGTTTCAACATTGCTGTTTATTTTGTGGATTGGTGTATGATATAAAAACTGTTTGTAGTTCATTGTGATTGTATTACTTCTATATATCACAAATATATTAATTTTTAAAAACGATTCATATACCAATAATTTCATTGTGATTGCAACTAGAAGATATTTTTTCACCAAAGCAATAAGATTCTTTTTCTCCGATTTGAATTGGAGATATTCAAGATATAGCGTTGCAATCCTTTTTCTTTAACGCATATACTAGGTGTTTTCCTGCACCATACGCAGTGATAAATTTTTTAAAAGTTAAATTATATTTAAAATGAAATTTATTAATATTATAAATTTTATTATTTTTGACTAATATTTAATATAAAGTTGATTATTTAAACATAAAATTAAGAAAAAAATAATTTTGTTTATTTTAAATTACATTTAATATATATATGTAATATATTTAAAATTTGAATCTTAGATAAATTTTTTAATCTATTTATTTTGGTTAAATGTATTAAATCAACTTGTATAAAATTACTAAAAATCATATAAAAATTGTATAATTATAAAAATTATAACTAAACAATATTTATAAAATTTGTAGGTATCTAAAAGAAACTAATGAAAGTACGATTAACAATTTATTAATTTTTTAAAAAGATGTAGAAAATTTTGAAAATATTACTAATAAAAATTGTATAATTATAAAAATACAATTAAATAATGTATTTCGAAATTTATAATGCATATTTCAATATATTTATTTTAGTGATGATTTATGAATTATTACCATATTTTAAAGAAAATATAAATCGACATTAAATGTAATGTATTAGTTATTGTCATATTCTATAAAGTGTACCAAAAATATATGTCAGTAGTAAATGTGATTGTCCATGTCATATTAACTATAAGCCATGTCATCAATCTTGTTAGCCATGTCATCATTTTTTTTGTAAAAATAATTGTAGATAGGACATGTGGTAAAATATAATCACTTCGCAAATATAGTCTAGGGGATAATTACACTTTCAATCTGTAAAGTTGATAAAGGTAAACTTAAAATATCACCATAAAGTAATAAAGATAAAAATCTAAAGTAATTATATAACACTCGGACAAAGAAATTTTTTTTAGCAAATATTAAGTATCGGAATTTGCTCCACCTTTTTTGTTCCTTAAGTGCACATACAAGCATGTGGGATGGATCCACATAAGTCAGCAGATATATTAAAGTTAAGTTACATCAAAATTATGCTATACATATATACCTTAAGAATCTGCAATCCGTCTGGTGATGAGACACCATTGATCAACAATGAAATAATATGTAGAGATATCTGCTACCCATTGTGGCCATATAATTTTCCGGTCTGCAATATCTTCAGGGATGAGTTAGCACCTCCTTAGCTATTGTCACCAAGATTATGATGATTTGCTATAATGGCACCTGCTTGGAGAATATATCATACAAGTAGACATGCATATGTGTCATTTTATCTTGAAAAATATAGCATATATAAGCACATCCCCTGTATACTGAATATATATAGAGTTTCTGCTGATGCGAATGGTGTATAATTTTGTCATGTGATTAATATAGCTTTCTTTCTTATAGCATCTGTTCCAAGTCAATATTGTACGTAAGATGCTCATATATTTCTTATTCAGTTTTCTCACCCTTTTTTCTTTCTTGCTGTCTTTAGCTAAAACAGAAAACATTTATTCCTGTGACCTAACATATCACCCTCAGAACTTATACGACATATATATGCCGCCGCATGCATATGCATCTCATGTACACGTACATATAATACAAGTTGATGCACCAATACACATAGTCATGCACATGCAGTTGAGTTAAATTAAATACACAGAAAATTAAGGTTAATTTGTATATAAATGTAAAAGGGGAGATCCAGCATCAGAGTGACACTGAGTGGAGTAGTTGAGATTCGTTATTAATATTTGTTGACATTTCTATAATCCTGCCGACCCAATTCGGGCTCATCTCTACCTCACATAAGTAAGCCTATATATGCCATATAGCAAGAGGAGTAAGACAGAAGGCGCTACTATACACCAGTGCTTGATCCTAATGCAATCACTAGTTAATAATAATATATAGATATAGATAGAGCGAGAGGCAATCATCCACTATTCGTGTATGCATTATCCAGCTTTTATTTATGTGTTCAGTAAAAATGAATAATTGAAAAAGCACTAGCCGACATATCGATCAAGTGATCTAAATTGTTCACAGGATAGATATATGAGTCGGTTGAATCAATGATTACACTTGCACTATACTGATTCTCACATAATACATCAGGTAGACTTGCTTCTGTCAAAGCATGGAAATTTTCTCCCACTTTAAGATATCTCTTGATTTGGTTTCAAATTTCGGACTAGTAAGAAAGTAACCCTTCATGCATCTGTGGTCCATATAAAGTAATAAACCCTTGCGAACCAAAATATATAATTATTCTATCTTTTTATAGAATTCACTCCTGACCGTATATATAATATAGACAAGCACTAACAAATAAAAATATAGGAGCTTTACCTCAAGGATTGCGCATGGTTTGAGGTACAATATCACCAAGTAGGCCTTCTTCTGATGGATTAATAGACGACACTGCAGCAGGTCCATCTTCAGTAGTAGACTGGGGTAATAACCGCGGTGAAGATGTACTGTCTCTGTGAAGTTGATGGAGGTCTTCGTAGTAATAAGGATTTGGCAATGGAAGAGGGAGATTATGATGATGGGATGTAAAATTATGAGGGTCGTGAGCTGTGAGGATTCCGCCACGAGGGAATCCAATAGTTTGGTGACAATGTTGTCCTTCGTATGTTGTGATTACTATCGATGGATCTTCAGATGATCGTTCCACTCTCTTCTTCACTGTGCATCTGCTGTTCGTGCATCTATAGTAGCTCCTATATATATAACAAACAACAATAAAAGCTGTTTGGCATCTACTGATCTAAGTGTGATGGACCATGTCTATATGAAATTTTTCTTTAGCTAATATTAAGTATATAACAACAATTTAAGATGATGATAGCTAAGAGACCTTGGAAATGGGCTATTTTTGACAGCTTTCTGTCCATACTTACGCCATCGATATCCATCTTCAAGATTATCTACATCACTCTTGGTCATGAATGCGAATCTTGGTTGCCGGATCCGCTTCTGAGCCTGCTTCTTCTCCTTCTTTCTACAAGAAAAAACATCAAAAGATTATGAGTATATATATAAGACCATGCATCCTAAATCACAGAGTAACCAACCAATCAGCCAAAATATCTCAAAATCAAACTACCACAAAATTTAAAGAGCACAAAAATTAAGGAGCTTTACTAATACTTTCATTAACTTCAACACATACATGCACCAAAAACGGTACTTGAGTTCATGAGCATTGCCATTTAACGATGTAAAATCATACTTATCTGCACTCATTGTGGACTCCTAAACCCTACATATCAATTAGCTTTTTAACACTTGCTATACCAAAAAACGTTGAAACACTTTTGACCTAACGTTAGTTTAATAAAAAGAAAGGACGAGGAGGAGAAAAGGAGATGTAGAGTAGAGTGCACGCTTAATATCACACAGCCGCAATAGCGGCGATGTAGCGTTGTTCATCATCATTGCCCCCCCCCCCCGACGATATGATTCATTATCATAAAAACTACTAAAATTCACAATACTCTGCTAAATTATTTGTACGAAAGAATCTATTCTCCATTTTCCATGCGATGCGAAAAAACGTTAGAGATTAATTATAAATGGAATTTTATTCGTTTATGGCTTTGGCCCCAAGTTTTAAAAAACCCTCCCCACCAACATCATCAAAGTCCAAAGATGATGAGTAAATTACGATCGGACCCCTCCAAGAAAAAGACCCACGTGTTTCTCGTCTCATCACTAATAGGGAAAAAAAAACTAACGGTGTCTCCGGTGTTTTCGGGGTTGAGTTATCCGTTGGATCCTCGCTTGAACTGGAGGTAGCCGAAGGATTATTAGAGGTCGAGACAACAGAAGCAGCGGCGGCGGCGACGGTTGAGGAACGGGAAGAAGCTGGAATGGGGTCAGGCGTTGATGTGGTGGTGACGGGAGATGGGACAGTGGAGGTTGGTGGTAAACAGGGATCGAAACGGAGATTGTGATGATTGTCGGAGGAAGAAGCGTGGAGGTTCCAGCCAAAGTCAGAGAGGATATTGGAAGTGTCTCTGTCGAAAAAGACAGAATCTGGAGCTGTTAGTTGTCTCCAAGCGGAGTCTTCGTTGCTCAGATCGGGATCTTCAGGATCGGTCATGATAAAATCTTGAGAGAGGTGAGAGGAAGAGAGAGAAAGCTAGGGTTTGTTTGCGATTGGAAGAGAGAGAGAAGAAAAGAGATAAACTTTGTAGAAACCCCGTTTAAAGTGTAGTGTCTCGTCAAACACCGATCAGACTGTGTCTTTTTCTCTCTAGAAAGATTTTTTCTTTATTTTAAAAAGATACTGAAATTTTGAATACTAAATAATAATAATAATTCATGAGAGAGTGGGCCCCTAATATGCTTTTCCTCCTAGATCGACGCCTATTATAGGAGTCGGATTCGCATTTAATCTTTCTTTACTTTCCCCTTGCAAAAAATAATTATTTGTTTGTTTTATGTCAATTACTTTAATTTTCTGATAAAAATGTTAATACCGTATAAACGAAAGTTTTTTTTTTTTTTCCATCTATAGTATTATTATAAGGAT
>NC_027753.1:34006602-34008371 GCF_000695525.1 Brassica oleracea var. oleracea
AAAAAAAAAAAAAACACAAAAACCGGACCGGCGGTGGCTGTGGAAGCCCACTCCGCCGACCGGAGAACACTATTTGCGGTGGTGATAAAACTAGAGAGAAGGAAGAGTTAGTTTGGCAGGGGTTATAATTGTATAAACGAAAGTTTGATTTTACTATGGATTATATGTCAAGTGTAAAGAATAAAATATGTTTTTAAACTTTTTTTTGATAAACCCTATCGGCTGATCCGGTCGGCTCCGGGAGGAACGTACTTAATGCTACAGAGTGGACTAGTCCTAAAGCGTACAACACTGCCTGATCCGAGTTTGGAAAACCTTCTGACTAATGCCAAGGGGTGGACCAATCATCTGTTATGGCCCATCATGTAAACCACTTGGACTGAATCCCAAACCCAGACTATATGTATATATGTTTGCTTATAATTGTACTTCAAAGTTACATACACATACTTTGTTCGATATATGTGTATTAAGGGTCTGACTGGTTTTCCTGCTACCACCCGCAAACGCAGTTTTTGCGGTATGTAGCGGTTGACAGCGTTTCGAAACAATCATACAAACCGCTATAAATCGCTTCAAACCGCTCTGAACCTCTTAAAATCAAAAGTTGGTTCCAGCTAGCGTTTGCGGTTGCAGACGGTTACGGGAGGATAATTTTTTTTTTTCTTTTTTTTTTAAAACATATAAATACAAAAATAAAAATATTCAATAAAAGTTTAAAATTGGAATTATAAAAATATACTCAATTACTTTATAAAATTTTAAAATAAAAATATTTTCTATAATTTTAAAAAATTAAAAACTATAACTTTCTAAATATAATTTTCATATTTATTATAATATTCTGATTTTTGATATTTTATAATTAAATAAAATATAAATATTGTTAATTTATTATTTAACTGCTATTGTATTCGGTAGTTAACCAGTCATAAGTATCCCGCAAACGCACCAATTTCTAACCGCAGAACCAGTCGTACAAATCTCTTAAAACCGTTAGAAATCGCAACCACCCGCATCCGCAAACTCCTGCAACCACAACCGCTGCGTTTGAACCAGTCAGACCCTAAAATAGCTATTATGTGAGTCATTCTCTTATCACTACAAGAAAACGTGCCCATAACAACGAAGATTTACGACGAAAATATTTCGTCGTAAATTTACATGGTGTTTACAACGCAGTTACGAGGAATCCAACTTTCGTCGTAAACGCCATGTAAATTTACGACGAACAGTGTTCGTCGTAAAATCCATGTAAGTTTACGACGAATGTACGTGGAATGAGAAATACGTCGTAATCATTACATCGACATTACAACGAAACATGTTACCGTTATATTTAGGTAAAAACTTGTATTCAATGTGCTTTAACTTACCTAATTTCGTCGTAAAGTCGTTGTAAATATTATGTTAAAACCATGTAAAATCCATGTAAAATATTCCTTGTAAAATCGTTGTTATATTTCAACTACCCAACTCGAAAATTTCTTTATATATATATATGTCATTTCTCACAACTCTCTTCTTCACAACACACAAACAGAAAAAAAAATCCGAAAAGAAATCAGAAAAAAAAATTTCAAAAAAAAATCTAAGAAAAAGATGGCCAGTGGCGGTAGTATTTACGAGTTACGGAGTTGGATGTATTTGCACAAAGATTCCGACAGGAGGGTGACGAACGCATTTCTGAGCGGGCTAGAGACATTCATGCACCAGGCGGGCTGTACACCGATCACACAGGAAAGCGGTAAGATGTTCTGCCCCTGTCG
>NC_027753.1:34009826-34009922 GCF_000695525.1 Brassica oleracea var. oleracea
AGTAATTGGCATGTTCCTGGAAATATGCCTGATGGGTATGGTGTCTCTTACAATTGGCATAAGAAGAGTATATTTTGGGAGCTACCCTATTGGAAG
>NC_027753.1:34010029-34011683 GCF_000695525.1 Brassica oleracea var. oleracea
GACAAAAAGTCAAGGATGGACTTACCTGATATTTGCTCAAGAAGTGAGTTACAATGGAAACATTCATGTTCCTATCTTTCGGTTGTCATCAGAAGCCAAAACAACTTTGTTTGACTGGGTTGCATCAGAAGTTAAGTTCCCTGATGGTTATGTTTCTAATATGTCAACAGGTGTTGAACGAGGTCAAAACTTCTCAGGAATGAAGAGTCATGATTGTCATGTGTTTATGCAACGGCTACTTCCATTTGCTTTTGCCGAACTCCTTCCAGCAAATGTCCATGAAGCAATTGTAGCTAAAAATATTAATTTATAATATATGTACATATGTTATGAAATGTTATTAATTGGATTACTTTTGCAATATACAGCCATCAAAGCCTTCTTCAGAGATCTTAGCACACTTACGTTCAAGGAAGAAGTCATCAAACAACTTCATGAGAACATTTCGATCATACTGTGCAATCTGGAGAAGATATTTCCACCTTCATTTTTTGACGTCATGGAGAATCTAGTTGTCCACCTCCTTATGAAGCATTGCTTCGTGGACCTATTCACAACGGATGGATGTATCCGTTTGAGCGTTCCATGAAACATTTAAAGGGAAAAGCAAGAAATTTTGCAAAGATCGAAGGTTCAATAGTTGTTGGGAGTTTGACAGCAGAAATATCTAACTTCACATCATACTACTTTGCTCCAACTGTCCGTACGAGAAAGAGAGTTCCTAGAAGATATGATGATGGAGGAGTACCGACATCATATGATGTTGATGGTGTTCCTGACATTTTCTGTCAAATTGGACGGTTTGGTTGTAAATTGAAAGAAGTATGGTGGTCATGTGAAGAAGATAAGTATAGTGCCCACACTTATATTTTTCTCAATTGTGAGGATGCAGTAATTAGTTCCTTTGAGAGGCAAATATTCTTTTGAATGTTAATTATATGTAAAATGTTAATTATATATGCTCAAGTTGAAGAAGCAATATCAGGAATATCCTCAACTGAGGTGGACTCATGGAAAGATAAGCACTTTGTCAAGTGGTTAAAATCATAGGTATATATATATATATATATCTCATTTTAACAGTGATGCTAAGTGTTCCTGACATTTTATGCGAAGGTCCAGTTGGAAAGGTCACCACATCACCTATGTATTTCACACGAGGATTTACCTTTCACACATACGAGTATGGGAGACATCGGGCAAAGAGTAACTACAAAATATGTGTAAAAGGTGAAACAAACTTTTACGGGATCTTGCATGAGATTATTGAAGTGGAATTTCCGGGGTTATTGAAGCTAAAATGCGTCCTATTCAAATGTGAATGGTTCGATCCTGTTGTGAACCGAGGGATTCGGTATAACAAATTTGGTGTTGTGGATGTCAATTTTGGGAGAAGATACAACAAATTTGAGCCTTTCATTTTAGCTTCACAAGCCGAACAAGTTAGCTTCTTTCCTTAACCTCGGCTTCGAACTTCTGGGATAAACTGGTTAGCTGCTATCAAAATTACACCTCGTGGACGCATTGTCGCTGGAGAAGAACCGCCCTTGCAAGAAGAAGACACTATCAATGAAGTTGAGTTACCAGAACAACCAACTGGTGAATTTTTTTTGATCGACCCGCAAAACTTTCAATATGAAGATATTCCCGAAGA
>NC_027753.1:34013198-34062178 GCF_000695525.1 Brassica oleracea var. oleracea
TTAAATTATTTTAAATTCTGAATATTAAATATAAATTTAAACTCCGCAGTGAAGCGTGCTTGGGCGAGAGTAGTACTAGGATGGGTGAACTCCCGGGAAGTCCTCGTGTTGCACTCCTTTAAAAAAAGTTGGTCAAAAAAAAAGAATATTAAATATAAATTAAAATTTATTATATACTAATTAATAATAATATAATAAGAAACGATGTAAACTCCTCGTAAACATTACACGGAGTTTACATCGAATGTTTACGAGTGATTAACATCGAAAGATTTACGAGGGTTTTACATTGAAATGTTTACGAGTGATTTACAACGAAAGTATTTACGTGTGCTTTACATCGAAATAATTACGTGGGCTTTACGACGAAAGCTTACGTGTCGTTTACGACGAATTCTTTCCCTGCGCTTTACGAGGAATATATTTCGTCGTAAACGTAACGAGTCGTTTACGACGAAACCTCCGTTACGACGGACGTTTAACAACGAAACGTCTTTCGACGTTAATTCGTCGTAACACTCCGTTTACGACGAATTTACAACGAACACTGCCCTACTGAAAAATATGTAGGGAAGTTTTTACTTACAAGTATCACCGACTTGTTATTGGTCTTTTGATAGACGAGTAAAAAAAGTTAAAGACTCGTTTGATTTTTTTCTTAAGAAAAAGAAGCATAATTAACAACTTAATAAAGTGTCTATTTAATTTTGATTGGAAATTTAGTTAATTAAAGTTGTCGACATGACAAGAATCTAACGAATGTGATCCACAAACACTTAAGCGACCACGTGGACCTTCTCCATCCTCATCATTATCTTACAATCATATTCTAACATGTATTTTCGACTGTTATTCCTTATTTCCAGCTTCAATCCTTCAAATGCAAACGTTTGTGGTCGTAGACTCGCACTCAATCAAACACATATCTTCAAGAATCATGTTTATGTTAACTTTTGTGGAAAGAAAGAAATAACATCGAATTTTTATATTAGTAAGTCTATAAAATTAGCAGATTAATCAATTTTGTAAAATAAATGGCTAAGAGACACATGTCTATGTGATGCCTAACCATTGTTAGAATATTGTTGAAATATATGTAGCATATGCTAGTACTCAACCAACAATTACATATAGCTGTAATACAGTGTGTGTGTGTTTATATTCATGATAAAATATTAATTAACATTTTCCATATAGTAGATTTTGGGTAATACATGCATTGCTTATCTATTATTAACAGATAATTAAAGAATTAGGTGTTAATATATAGGCAGATCCAATATCAATATTTTTCTTTACCATTTATGGGGTTTGGTCTATCGCTCTCGGTGCTATAAGAACGCGATAGCATATCTGCGTTAAGAATAATTTGTGCGTACACGCAAGAGTGACACCTACCTGTATTTCCACAATTCATCTATAGTCTCGTAGGCCCTTTTATTTAGTTATTCGATATACATTAGAGAATCAACATCAACAAAAAAAAAAAATTGATGCAAAAGTTAAGTTTTAATACAATAAAAATCAGATTAATAAAAACATGTCAAGGACTAAAACAGTATCTTAATCTTTGTTTTAAGTGACTAAGAGCACCATTAACCCTTAAAACCCCATTTAGGTTCTTATTTTTTTTTTTTTTTTTTTTTTTTAAATTAAAAACGAACCAATCGCGGGCCGCCACGTGTCAGTGGAGTCCGCGAACAGTACAAGAACCCACCAAACTTACCTCTTGGAGAAGAGAAGGAAGAGGTGGTTTTAGAGAAAATTGTGGGACTCACCTCTTAAGAACCCATTTAAGAAGTGGGATTAATCATGCTCTAAGTCTTTGTTCTCTTTTTTTTCTCGTACTTTCTTCAATAATAATATTATTATTTTAACGATAATAGATGTTGAGATATTATAGTGATGTGGAAGGTCTTAGATTGTCGGTAAATAACAAAGTAGTTTTTTTTTTGAACAATATTTTCATTAAAACTTCAGCTTGAACTTACAACAGGAGCACCAACAATAACCTAAAGTGCCAAAAAGATTGAGAAACTAAGCAGGCTGATAGCACAACATCTTCTGAAACTAAAGCTCCACACCAGGGGACTGATGGAACAAAGAAATATTACATATATAATCAGTCAAAGGCCACAACACTTCCTTTAGAAACCAAGGCAAGGCTGAGACATTGAAACCAAAGAACTAAAAAGACAGGACTAAACCAAATAACAAAGTAAATAGATTATATATGAATAGAAAGTATCAATAATGGGTGCCGTTGCTAAACCTGTTGGAAATAAAACCATGAACAGTATAGTGTGCAATCATATATATATATATATATTGATTTTTAAACGCAAACGCTCGAACTTTTATATACTACCTCTGTTTCTGAAAGTAAGATTTTCTAAAGTGTTCATGCTTATTAAGAATTCAATAAATGTTTATAATTTAATTTTTCTTTTACTTTATTATACAATTTCCAATAACTTTTCATTAATGAAATTTAATCAATTCAAATATTTTCATTTAATGTTTCTTAAAAGTATAAAAAAGTATCTTAAACATATAGAAAATATATTTCTGTGGAACAAGTAAAAAGTTTATCTTTGTGGAACAAGTAAAAAATCTAAAACATCTCACTTTCGAGAACGGAGTGAGTATTATATATTCACAAATTTTAAACGCAAACAATATATAAACGACAACATAAAATGTAAATTATTATTCTATAGCAACACTAGAGTAGCGAAACCCTTTGCTAAAAACACACACTAAAGTAGCGATCATGCATGTACGCAATTTATATTTTTTTAATTAACTTCAAGGTACCGGCCCGGACCTATGAAAAAAATTCAAAAAGGAAATTGTAATTTATACTTCGTCTGTTTATGTTTCACGTCTGGTTGTCTAGGTCTAGCATAGTTTTGTTTCCAAAACAAACTGGATAGAATCATAGAATGCACATTTATTTATATAGTTATACATAAGATGATAACAATTTGTAAAAGTGGCAATTATGTATCATCAATATGCATGCACGAGAACGTGTTTTCGGAATCTGCAGGAATCACTTATTAATTTGAGAATCATATACTAATTAAGCAAATTGTTTTTTTTTTGTAAAACAATTAAGCAAATTGTTGTTTACTTAAAAATTATGGTCAAGATCATTTGCATAAAAATATAGGGCTACCTAGCTAGTGTATTTTCCCTTATTAGATGCTTTCGTTTTTTCGCATTTTAACAAATCAAACTGTTTAATTCTAAAAAAAAAACTGTTTACGAATAACGATCAGTGCTTGCACAAACGAACATTAAAAAAGGTAATGTGCATGGTGCTTACAAAGTTACAATTGAGGGTTTAAGTTTGTAACAAATAGATTGTAAAACTGTAGAGAAATAATACAATTCTTACTTGTAATTAATTATATATATAGAATCAAACTACTACGTAGATAATTAATTATGTATGGAATCAAACTACTATATAGATGACTATGCGATAGTATTAATTAATCAGATCAGTCTGCGTCGACAAAAGTGGGGGCCCCATGGTGCGAGATCGAGTCATAAAGTTACAATAAGTGGCATCAGCAGTCAGGAGCGATGCACCTTGAAGTTACAATAAGTGGAATATACCGCAGTTAAAAAGCTCTCTTCATTAACATAAGTATAAGATTAAATCATCATCACTTTTAACATTATAAAATAAATTATCTTTGTTTTCAAAAACTCAGTCATGATTACAAATGTAAAAGAGAGATTACGAATCCATGATTCTAATACGACCACGTTTGTTCTCTGCTCGAAAATGACACCCACTTCACGATTCAATTTTAAGTAGTATTAACCAAAGTACCTATGAAATAAGTTCGGTTTACTAAATATGGGCTGAATCTATGTCTACCACAATGGGCCGTACTAATAACAATATGTCCAAATGTATTGCACACTCTCGGACTTGAGAAAGTAACGATAACAAGAGCCAGTATAAGCCATCTCTATTATATTTGGCAGCGAAATTCACAAAGAATCTGAGTCTGCCCTTTTCATTTAACAAATTGATGAAAGATCTTTGGTTCAAACTGAATTGATTTTGAACAATTTTGTTTATTGATTCTGCATCTTGAGTTGTGCTGCTGCTTTTTGCTTGTTGAGAAAGCTTATAAGTAATGTTCTCAAAGGCTCCTATGAAAGCCAAAAGGACATCAAATCATTTTTGTTTCATTTTTCTCTTCCTTCTTGATCACTTTTGCACCTTGGTTCCTTGATCTATTTGATATGTGCTGAATAGACTCCGAAACAGCAAAAATACAGAGCGAGTATTTTGTGTTTGGATCCGGCAAAACTTAGCCATAGCTTACAAACAATGTGCAGTTCAAACAGAGATCTTTAAGGGAATGAAGAGATTTTGCGCAACACCGAAGATAACTTGAGATCCACGAAACAACCCAATATAACCTTTTTGTCTATCTAAAGTAGTAATCAGTCACATTTTTTTTTCTTGAAAAAATCCAAAAGCTAGGAGAGAGAGAGAGAGTAACATTTTATGGTTCGGAATGTACAAGGTCACGGATTGATATTTATGGTTATGGGAAAAAATGTAAATAACAAGATATAAAAAGACCCATCTTTTCAACAATTACCCTCTTTTATTTTACCTCACATTTTATCATAATCATACATATCCTCTGATGCAGCATTAAACTCTCACTTCGCAATTCACCAATATCTTCACCTTTCTCTCTCTTCTCACGATCACTCAACTTTCTTTCTCCAAGAACCTCTCTTCCTCTATCGGACAACGAAACGCAAGAATCTCAGAGATCTCTCTATCTCTTCTCGCCGGCAACAATGCTGACTAACCGGAACCGTCCGATCAATACCATCAGTTTCCTCGTCGTGTTCTTCCTTCTTTCAACCGCAACGGCAGCAAGAAACGAGTCTAACCGAACCCACGGAGCAAACCGGAGGTTTCAACACGCGTACTACTCTTATCCTCACCGTTCATGCCAATCTTTCTCTCGTCCCTACGCACGCTCTATGTGCATTGAGCTCGAAAGAATCCACAGAAGCAGCCGACAGCCACTTTTCTCTCCTCCTTCTCCTTCTCCGCCGGAGATTGACCAAAGGTACGGCGTCGACAAAAGACTCGTCCCCTCCGGTCCAAACCCGCTTCACAACTGAAACACATTTTGTATTGTGTAGAGAATAAACGAGATTTCTTGAGGTGCAAGAAAAGAGCTAGTAGCTAGGGTTTCATCGAGATTTCTTCTCAGTTGTCTTGTAAATCTTGTTTCTTTTAACTACGTTCTTGATGTTTGTTTTCTATTGCGCACTACTACTACGTTATGAGCAAAACTATATATTTTGCTATTTCCACGCTTGTTTTTAAGGTCTTTATCAGGAATATAGGGCAGAAACAAGCTTGGAAATAGTTTATTTGTCAAGGATATTGCTCTTTTACTTCCTTGTTATTACTACATCCATACATTGGTGTGATTGAGACAGGAGGAGGTTGATGATCAAGAGAAACACATGAGTTCCATTAATTTGGGAGGCTGTATACCTCTCTCTCTCTCTCTCTCTAAGGTCTTTGTATGGACTTTATGATATTTATGAGCCTTCTCAATTGGTGTTGGGCTTTATTAGATGTAGCAAGATAGATACGCACGCAAAAGCATAGAAAGTGATACAAACAAAGCTCCAATTGTATCATCTACTTTATGTGTTATCCAATTTAAATATGTAGATAAGATGTTTTTATTGTTTTTCTGTGTTTTCTAAATTGTTTTGTTTCTACTATATGCCACAAACTATTTTACAAACCACTAAATTTAAAAGAAAATTAGGTTGTAAATATTTACAAATTAGGATCAATGGTGTATTAAAAAATGTGGAAGAAGTCATGCATTGAATACAGTGATGTAGTAGACATAAATAAATATTCAAAACATTTTTAAAAAATAATTTGTTTCTTACCAGACAGGAACAAATACCTAAGGAAAATTAATCTTATGGATAACATTTCACTTGTAAATTGTAAGAAAAAGTAGGGCTTTTTTAATGTTTCTATTTAAGAAAGACTGTTATATATGGAAACAAAAGACAATAGATTCTCTTTGTTTTTCCATATAAAAAGAACTTTGTACATGACGTCGACGCCAATACATATTAAGCAAGATTATATCGTTTCAGTCTCTCTTAAAGACCTCAACGCTCCAGCTTTTTGTGCTTGAAGAAAGTGTTGACTTTGGTATATATGGTGTTTTCAAAAAGAAAAGACAAAACTGAGTTTAATGTTATGTAGGGAAATTTCCATATACAAAACATGGATATCTTAACAAATCCTCACATGTCACCTAAAAATTAGTAACTTTTCAGAAGCTTAAAAAGAAAGAGAACCTTCTCTTGTGGGACAAGGAATCTATTAATGTGACTTCCTAATATGGAAACCCTCTGTGAGACCTTAGCTTATATGGCTTGAGTGTAGGGTAAGGTATTGCTTAAACAGCATTTCACAAACTACACATTCCTTGCGTCAAACTGCAATATCCGTCTATATATAAGTATATACCTGTAGCTTCCCATGGCCGTGCTCTGATTTACACAAGTTCTCAAGGTAAAAGTTCTCTCTCTATATATATATTAGTTAGTGGCATTATCCAAAAATGTTTTAAGATCTGATTCTGAATCGTATTGTGAATGAAACCAGTGAGCAGCGAGCAGAACCTGTGCCCATGGGACCTGCGGTGGAACTATGGAAGGAAACAGAGATGGCCAAAACGAGAACTAAGTGTGTGTTTATGTTACCTTTATTCATTGAATAAGATTTGCTTCTAAGGAGCTAATAGCCTAATGGGTCCGAGATTTGCAGGTACGAGAAGCTAAGGGAGAAGATAATGTTATGGGAGGACAAGAAGACGAAAAAGGCTAAGAGAAATCTTCATAGAACAGAGGTGACTCTTCTTTTTTCCAAAAACTGATTCTTGCATAAACTACAAGACTAATCGATGCTATGAATGTACAGAGAGGTGTAGAGAAGACAAAGCTGAAGGCGCTGCAGAGATATACCGAAGATAACGAACGCATTGAGATCATAGTCGCGAGTGCAAGAGCGCATGCATATGAGAGACAGATGAAGGAAGAGCTAAAGGTCAAGGAGAAAGCAAACCTCATGGGAACAAGTGGACGTAGCCCATCTACATGCCTCTGAATCCAACAAAATTGTAAAGCCAAAACAAGCTTTTCTTAACAAAGCTTAAATGAAGACACACAATTAATGTGTTTATTTATACAATTTTAGAGACATTAACACACATGACCAATCATCAATTAAAACACAACATCTGCAAACCAAAACTTCAGAAAAAGTTGCATAACAGAATCAAAACTCAAAATCACAATTCCCAAACTTGCAATCAATAACAATACCAAAAAAGTTTCAAAGACTCCAAAAAAAAAGGCTTGCACCACAGAGAATGAGGGTCAGAGTATCATCATTCTCATGAAGTTATTTCATTAACCAACCTTTCCAGAATAGGGTACGCAAAATACAGCACCAAACCAGAAGGAACCGCTAGAAGAATCGTGAGGAGGAAGTAAAGAGCAAGAATGACGAGGCTACCAGGTATAGCAAAGAACACTATCAGCAGGAAAACGATCACAAACGGAAACTTGGAGGTGAAGGAGATGAAGAAATCAAGAGACTTGTGGAACGAGAACTGCTGTCTGCTGCTTGGTTGATGCACAACAACAGGCCTTGGGATCAGATTACTGTTGCTGCTGCTGCTGCTGCTGCTGCAGTACTGGTGGTTATCACTACCGACCAACGAACCTCCATGACGTGTCCTGTCACCGTTCATACTCTCAACCATCCAGAGAAGGAAGAAGTTCTTCTTAGGGAACTTGAGGACACCGTTGTAGACAACCCTGACCGAAAGCAGCTGACACCAAGGGCAGGAGACGAAGAAGGGGACTTTGATGTCTTGGGTGGAGAGTCTCAAGACAGCAGGCTGGAGGGCAAAGACGCAGTTCTGGCAAAGAGTGTGGCCGCACCATAAGACGTAAGGAACGTTCTCGACGATGTTGAAGGATTCAAAGCAAATGGGACAGTCTAGTCCTTGTTCTTCTTCTTCGTCGTCGTCTCTGCTGACATTTGAGACCTCGTCGTCGTCGTCGTCGTCTGAGGAGGGTTGAGGAGGATCTTTCTTTAGGCCTATGCTGCCGATTACATTCGACGCAAAGCTCCACATTGTTTCGACAAATTGGAAGATACTGTGCCAAACGTTACCCAGCAAAGGAGAATCTTTGAGGAACAGTCATCATTTCAAGAACCTGGCGAACAGTAAAAAAGATCAGATTTTTATGAATAAATTTGAATAATCTATCTCAACAGATTAACAAAATTAAATAAAGATAGATTCAGAATACGCAATCAGATCAAAAAGAGCAATCTTGGTTTTAAAAATTGGATCTTTATGTTCCCTAACAGATGAAAACTCACGGAGATTGAGATTTTGGTTTACCGTTAAAGTCTAAAATGCAGATGCAGGCGATTCATCGAAGAAGTGGAGATCGAGACGAAGAAGAAAAGCCTTTCTCTCTCTCTATCTCCCTCGTTGTTCCGCCGTGCTGCTTTATTGTCTGTTTTTAGTTGGCACAAAACGCAGAAGAAGGTGACGGAGCAAAAAGGAAGAAACGGTGACGTTTCGAGACTACCCTTTTATTCCTTTTAGTTTAGCGTACTGACAAATTTGCACGTGCCATTGACAGCCTCATCAGTGTCGACGACACCTTCTGGCTAAGAGAGGGGGTTAGATAGAGCTGCTGAGGTATATTCGCGTGAACGACAACTCAAAATTCGTATATGTTTTATTTTTCTTTTTAATTATTTTGACACCCACCACCACCAGTCCTTAAGTTTGATGTTTTCGCAACCTCATCATCATCATCATCATCATCCATCCATCCATCGATCACACACAGTTTTGTATATTATTATGAATCTTCTTTCTCCTCGTAAGTAGAATTTGGGGATTTAGGGTTCGTTTTGTGATCGAATTTTTTCAGGTAAAGACCCTGTCTTTCAATCCTCATATCTGTCAAATCTTAAATCTTTGTGAGAAAGCTCAACGATTTCGATTAGAATTCTCCTCAGTCATCTAAAGTTTGTATCTTTTTTCACTTGTGATGTTGTTTTTATTCTACACTTGCTGAATTGGATTGGATTGGTTTCAGTTGTGAATGCGTTAGTACAATCTCTTTATTTAATATTCGATGATTTCGCTTAATGTATGATGATAATTGTTTATTCTAGCAATGAAATTTATCAGCTTTTATGTCCTCTTTCTAGGGAGCGTCGAGAAGGTAGTGGTTTTTGCTCTGATCTGCGATGATGTATCAGGCCGTTCCCACGGCAACAACCTCTCGCGGTGGGATTCCAACGGAGAGCGGTGATTATGTTGTGACCTTGGATCAGGTTCCAAGATGGAGTGATGTTGAGCAGAGGTCTTCGTCCCTCGAGGGTGGTGAAGCAGGTGATCCATCGCATTCTAATCCTCGCTATGCAAACCCTTTGGCTTCTTCGTCTTCTGAAGCAGGGAGCAGCGGGAATGGGATGGTTTCTAAGTTTCCTGTGGATCACGAGATTAACTCCAGGATCTACCTTTGGAGAGGGGAACCGTGGAACCTTGAGGTTGACGCTGTTGTCAACTCTACAAATGAGGTAACCTTTGCTTGTGGGTAGTCAAGTAAATTGCTCTTTATGTGCCTTGTTTGATATGGTTGACTTTTCTTGGAATTGGGAGGACAGAACTTGGATGAGGCACATAGCAGTCCTGGTCTACATGCGGCTGCTGGACCTGGTCTTGCAGAACAATGCGCTACATTGGTACATAACTCTTTCCTCCTCTATTTTCTAGAACATAGTCTTATAGAATTTGTTAGCACAAGATTATTTCTTTCTTGCTTGACAGGGTGGATGCAGGACAGGGATGGCGAAAGTAACAAATGCATATGATCTACCTGCCAGGTAATTGGTGATGGAGAAGATTGTTTATGATAATAGAGCTCTTCCATTGTTATGTTAGTTACACCTTTTTCACGCTATTGGCATGTTATCTCTTAAGGAAGAAGCATTCTGTGTGGCTTGTATCTTGCCTGTAGAATCTTTTTGTCAATCTCTTAATCCGCAACTTCAAGAAATGTTTTTTCTTTTCTGGTTTCTTGTTCAGGAGGGTTATCCATACAGTAGGACCCAAGTATGCAGTAAAGTATCATACAGCTGCTGAAAATGCTTTAAGTCACTGCTATAGATCTTGCCTAGAGCTTCTCATAGATAATGGGCTTCAAAGGTATGCGAAGTGAACTTCCTTATTTTGTTTACAACAATCAGATTCTTTAGTACGTAAGAACTCGATTTTTGGTTTACAGTATTGCTACGGACTGTATATACACAGAAGCCAAAAACTATCCCAGAGAACCAGCTGCTCATGTTTCCATAAGTAAGACAGTTCTTAAACAGTCTCTTTGTTTTCGATAACTGGCTTTGATGTTTACAAATCGTGTGTTGTGTTCCAGGAACTGTTCGTCGCTTTCTTGAGAAGCATAAAGATAAAATCAGTGCCGTTGTTTTCTGTACCACCACATCCTCTGATACCGAGATATACAAAAGGTCGATATGCTCTCTTTCTGTTAATTGTTGCTTTGAGAATCATTCGCATTAAGACCGCAATAGCTTATAGTTATGTAATGCAGAAGTAATGTAACCATTGCTTAAAATTTGAGTCTTTAAAATATAGATTACTTCCACTTTACTTTCCTCGTGATGAGCACGAGGAGGAGGTTGCCATCTCAAAGCTCCCTGCTGATGTTGGGGATGAAAATGGTGAGACTGTTATAGACGAACGTAAAATCAGAATACAGGCATTGCCAAATAAACCTCTGGACAGGTCTTTTCCAGCTCTAGTCCAGCGCTCTTCCACTGATCTTGCTTTGGTACGAAGGTTGGTGAACTCTGACTGCTTCACTCTTTGCATCTTGCTTTGTCTGTCTCCTGTCTTTGCACTTTGTTGACTGATGCACGTATGATTTTCAGGAACTCAAATCATCTTGATTCGTATTTGGATCCCACATTCATGTCTTTGATTAAAGATCCAGATGAAAGGCGCCAAGAACAGTGGGAGAAGACTGCACAAGCACAGAGTGGATTCAATTTTGTCAAGTTACTAGGGTTTGGTGATCTTGGGGGACCCCCTCTCTCTGCTGCAGAGGAATACTCACTTCATTCGAGATACCTAGCAAAAGCTAATTCTCTCAACCTTTCGGAAATTGCAGAGATGAAAATTGTGTATGACTTCTCTCTCTCTCTCTCTCTCTCTCTCTCAGACTTTGCCTACATAAGTTCGCTTCTTATGTCCTTGAGGTAGCCAATGACTTACATAGATATTGACAAAGGCCTGTCTGTTTTCTTTATTCAGGTACCGTGGTGGTGTTGACACCGAGGGTCATCCTGTAATGGTGGTTGTTGGAGCTCACTTTTTGCTGCGATGTCTTGATCTGGAGCGTTTTGTGCTTTATGTTGTAAAGGTAAACCCAATCACATTGCCTCGATGGTCCTTCCTTCTTTTGGATACTCCATTGTATTGATCTTCTTTGACTTTATTTGGTGTTTGACTATGCTGCAATTGGTTACAGGAATTTGAACCTTTGATACAGAAGCCTTACTCGATTGTCTATTTTCATTCTGCAGCATCTTTACAAGTGTAAGTTCATTCTTTATCTTGTTTAGTCGGAAAAGATCCTTATGCTTCAATAACATTCTTTGCCATGTAAATAAACAGCCAACCAGATTTGGGATGGATGAAAAGATTACAACAGATACTTGGCCGCAAACACCAGCGCAACCTTCAGGTATAAAACTGCACATACTCAAACTCTCATTTGGGGAAGGGTTCCTCCTTGTCCTAATCTTCATCCTCTCTGTTTCCTCCAGGCAATCTATGTTCTTCATCCAACTTTACAGTTGAAGGCGACAATCTTAGCAATGCAAATGTTCGTGAACAATGTGGTAAAACTCCTAATCTATCTCAAAGTCTCAGCCTTTCCCCCCCCCCAAGAGTCAAAATCTTTCTTATAACTTGCCTCTATTTTCCGATAAAGGTATGGAAGAAAGTTGTATATGCAGACCGGCTTCTGCAGCTATTCAAATACGTTCCTCGTGAGCAGCTGACAATCCCAGACTTTGTTTTCCAGTTAAGTTCACTTTACTCTTCACTCTCTAAAAAGTGTTCTTCGGTTACTGAGTGTTGTGTGAAAAATTGGCAGGCATGATCTTGAAGTCAACGGAGGAAAAGGTCTTATCGTTGACCCAAGAACCAAATATGTCTATCAACGTCCATGAACCATCCCCAAAGGGTGAAAAAAATCATCAAGACATTTACTTATGTGTCCGCTGTCTTTTTGTGCAATATTTGTTTATTCTTTCATGTTTGATCTAAAGACTTTTAAAGCTTTACCCTTTTGTGTTGATGTCGGGAGCAAAACAAAACCCTCTCTTTAGCTTTTTAATGTAATCTATGTCTGAATCTTGTTAATATTTATAGTTCTCCTTTCTCTTCGCTAGTGTGAATGTTAAGATGACGCAGTACATGCCATTGTTCAGATCATGCTCGAGTTTACGAACACTATCCCAACTCCACGCTCACCTCCTCGTCACCGGCCGTGTCCGTCACGACCCTCTTCCCGTAACAAAGCTCATCGAGTCCTACACTCACATGGGCTCTCCCCACTCGTCGAGACTCGTCTTCGAGTCCTTCCCTTACCCTGACTCCTTCATGTACGGTGTCCTCATCAAATGCAACGTCTGGTGCCACTTGTTCGACGCAGCCATTGATCTTTACCACAGGTTGGTTTCGGAGAAGACGCAGATCAGCAAGTTCGTGTTCCCATCTGTCTTGAGAGCTTGTGCTGGCTCGAGAGAGCGTTTAGGTGTGGGTAAGAAAGTCCACGGGAGGATTGTTAAGAGCGGTGTAGACGGCGACGATGTGATAGAGACGTCTCTGTTGTGCATGTATGGTCAGACTGGGAATTTAAGCGATGCGGAGAAGGTATTCGACGGAATGTCTGTGAGGGATATCGTGGCTTGGAGTACCCTTGTTTCTAGCTGTTTGGAGAATGGTGAGGTGGTGGAGGCGTTGCGGGTGTTTAAGTGTATGGTTGATGATGATGGTGTGGAGCCGGATGCTGTGACGATGATTAGCGTGGTTGAAGGATGTGGTGAGCTTGGATGCTTGAGGACGGCCAAGTCAGTTCATGGAATGATAACGAGGAAGATGTTTGATTTTGATGAAACGTTATGCAACTCTCTGCTTTCTATGTATAGTAAGTGTGGGGACTTGCTTAGCGCGGAGAGAGTATTTGAGATGATCGTTAATAAGAGTGCTGTTTCATGGACTGCTGTTATCTCTAGTTACAACCGCGGCGGGTTCTATGAGAAGGCGTTGAGAAGTTTCAGTGAGATGTTAGAGTATGGTGTTGAGCCGAATTTGGTTACACTTTATAGTGTTTTGAGCTCTTGTGGACTGTTAAAGTTGGTTAGAGAAGGCAAGTCTGTCCATGGTTTTGCAGTTAGACGAGAGCTAGATCCGAACTACGAGTCTCTTTCTCCTGCCTTAGTCGAGCTGTACGCTGAATGCGGGAAGTTAACCGACTCCGAGGCGGTTTTACATGTGGTTGGTGATAGAAATATTGTGTCGTGGAACTCTCTTATCTCTCTATACGCAAACAAAGGTATGGAGATCGAGGCGTTGTCCTTGTTTAGACAGATGGTGACTCGGCGGATGAGACCTGACTCGTTCACTTTAGCAAGCTCAATCTCATCGTGCGTGAGTGATGGTTTAGTCCGGCTAGGGAAACAGATTCACGGACATGTTGCAAGGACGGATGTTTCTGACGAGTTTGTGCATAACTCGATGATAGACATGTACTCTAAAAACGGACTTATGGATTCAGCATGTGTGGTGTTTGGTCAAATCAAAGAGAGGAGCGTTGTGACGTGGAACTCGATGCTCTGCGGTTTTTCTCAGAATGGTAACTCCTTAGAGGCGATTAACCTCTTCGACTATATGTATAGCAACTGTCTCGAGATTAATGAAGTTACATTCTTGGCGGTTATCCAAGCTTGCTCAAGCATAGGTTCACTGGAGAAAGGCAAATGGGTTCACCACAAGCTTATTCTTTGTGGTGTAAAAGATCTTTTCACTGAGACAGCTCTAATTGACATGTATGCTAAATGTGGAGATCTCAACGCAGCTGAAACCCTTTTCAAGGCCATGTTGAATAAGAGCATTGTGTCTTGGAGTAGTATGATCAACGCCTACGGAATGCACGGACGCATCGGCTCAGCCGTATCTACATTCAACCAGATGGTGGAATCAGGAACTAAACCTAACGAAGTTGTTTTCATGAACGTTCTCTCTGCTTGTGGTCACTCTGGTTCAGTGAAAGAAGGTAAACTCTACTTCAACTTGATGAAAAGCTTCGGCATCTCACCGAACTCGGAGCATTTCGCATGTTTCATCGACCTTTTGAGCCGTTCCGGTGATCTCAAAGAGGCATATAGAACCATCAAGGAGATGCCGTTCTTAGCTGATGCTAGCGTTTGGGGTTCTCTGGTCAATGGTTGCAGAATCCATCAGAGAATGGACATCATCAAAGCCATAAAGAAAGATCTTTCGGAGATAGTAACCGACGACACGGGCTATTACACTCTCTTGTCCAATATATATGCTGAAGAAGGCGAATGGGAAGAGTTCAGGAGAATGAGATCGGCTATGAAGAGTTTGCGTCTTAAGAAAGTTCCTGGCTACAGCTTGATAGAGATTGATCAAAGAGTTTACAGGTTTGGAGCTGGTGAAGAGCCCTGTTTTGGAACAGAGGAAATCTACAGGTGTCTTCGGAATCTACAGAATGCAACTCTTGAAGTAGAGTATTTACAGACTAATGAATGAAAGACATCTTAGAGCCATGTAGGAAACAGAGAAGCAGATTTTGTAATAACCAACCATTCTAATATAACACAACCATGTAATTCTTTTTCTGTAGCCCTTGTAAGAGAGGACAAGATATACAAAGGGCAACCAATACCCACAAACATGGGGTTGATTGAGAGTATAATAAAACATCTGTCTGTCTTCTTCAATGCTGAATCAGTTTCTCTGTTTTTTTTTTCTCCCTCTATAGTTTTTTTTATTTCATGAAAAACTTATGTTAAGACCACAGTTGGTGGAGTACTACCTGCAGGGCATCTTTGTCTCCTTGGTCTTCTGGTTGCGTTTCCCCACCCGGTAAGGCTCCTATCTTCAAGTCCCACCATTTGTACATTACTGTTATCTATTGGCCCCTCCAAAGAAGAACAAACCGGAGCTCCGTTGACGTTGCTGATCATTCGTTTCCTTCCTCGGCTAGACCCACCTCGGTTTGAGCTTCTTCTAGCCACTCCTGAGTTCCAGCTGCAGCCTGTGGCTTTCATAAGTCCCTCAAACATTTGAAGATCTTCGGTTACTTCGAGCCTAGACAGAGAAGCAAGTCCAGGGAGAACATCCCTTTGGAAATCCCTTCTTGGTCTTCCTCGTCTTGCTTGTCCTCTCCTTGGCCTGTTGATGCCTACAGAATCCGTCCCGTCAAATTTCAGATGTTCAGGGACTAAAGGCGTTGGCATGTAGTCTTCTTCTTTGGTTAGAGGTAAGTTCAGAGTCATTGCCTCGAAGTAATCAAACTCCCCTGAAGAACACTCCTCACGGCAGGCTTCTAAACAAGCATCAAGCCTCTTTTCTAAATCACTGCCACAAGAAGCTATTGTGTTCACAAACCAAGAGAGCGGGTCTTTAGCAGCCGCATCAGTCGTAGAGGAAGCAGCTTCATCAGGATTATGAGACAGTGAGATGGTGACTATAGCTTCTGCTGCTCCCTTGATGAGTTCATCAAGAGTCTCTCCAGCTTCATCTCTCTTCTCTGGCGTTCTCTCCCCTTCTTCTTCACTCTCAAGAGCCGGGGGAGCTTCCAAATCTATTAAAGGAGTTGCTCTTGTTTCCATTCTTGGTTTGGAACACAAGCCGGAACTTTCATCCTCGTTAGCACATATATTCAAGTCAATGTAGTTCCTGTTAGTGGCAGCTTTTTTACTTTCAACATCTTCAGCAACCGAGGCGTCACATGGCAAGTTGATGTCGAAGTTTCTATTCACCAAAGTGTTTGCTTCCTTGAGAGACACAGAAGAAGGGGTAAGGGAAGAGTTGCACTCCCAAATAGAACGCTTCTGAGAGATTGAGTATCCAAGAATCTTTCCATTACTCAGTGAACTGGCCATTTCAGCCCGTCCCAAACCGTTGTGAGGAGATGCATTACTCGAGCCATCAGCAGAAGCATTCAGATCAAAACCGCCATTGGTTAGTCCGTTTTGGTTAAGGGGCTTAGGTTTTAACCAGGGCAACCCAGCAGAGCATTCCTGTCTTTTTGGTCCTTGAAGACTTTCAAAACTCTGATGCTTCAAAGAACCATTTGTAACATTCCGGCCATTGTTAAGATGGTTAAGGTTACTCGGTGGTACACTAAACGCAGTTTCCTTCGACGCTGAAGAGAACCCTTGGTAAACCCCTTCAAAGCCGCCACGTCCTCTCATCTCAGAACTTGAATCTGCTGCTCTTCCTTGTGCACTATAACTCAAGAACGGATTCGTTTGAAACGGCAAAGGTTTCTGAACTGAGCCGTTACTCCGGTTTGAAATCCAATGGCTCCAAGTTCTGCTAGGTTCAGGGCGGTAGCCACCATTAGTCAAGCTTGGAGCATTTGATGCCACACTTGATTCCACATAGCTATCATAGGAAACTTCAGGATTCCTTTGACGAGCTTCCCATTCGCCGGATAACAACCTCCTCTGATCAGTTGAAGGAGGATAGCCAAATGCATGGTTAGCAAGAACTTGTACTGGCTGTGAAGGCACACATAAGTTCTCTCTTGGAATGCCTTTTCCACGCCCTGTAAAGTGCAGCCATAGAAATACATCAGAGACTAGAAGATATACACATTAAGTGAAGAAGTGCCACTTAAAGGAAGAATCTCACCTGCTTCTAGAACCATCCATCCGTTTTGACTAGTATTCGTTTCCAACCACTGGCGTTGCGCATGTACAATGTTTTTTCCATAAAGAGAGTATACATCCCTGGAAGAAAGACCGTGAACTGATGATTCTTGGCACTGGACAGGCTCGTTCAAGTCAGTTAACCCATTTGGGTTCTTCATAACCGAAGAAGAACCGTTCAGATGAGAAGCATTGTTGCCTCTTCCAACTTCTTGAGGACAATCTGCATCGTCAAGATACTCATCCGGCGGGAGTTGAAGATCAATCATTCTTCTCCTGACCTTCACAGGCCTAACCTCATCGTCGTCCTTTGAGCTAACACCATTCGCTATAGGAGCGTTGTTGCAAGCTTGGGAGCTGCTTCCTTCACCACCACCACACACCGGTTTTCCCAAAAGAAACTCAGGCAGGTCGCGTTTGATGGCACTCTCCGGTGTGCGTTCAGACTGGTTGTTGTTTCCTTTAACTTCATCCATCAAGCTCTTTTGCGTTCTATACAAACGGTGAAGTTCATGAACCTACACACAAACAAGAATATGTCAAAAAAAAAAAAAAAAAAAAAAAAAAAACAGAACCATGAGTAAAGATGGAAAAGAGACAAAAGGGTTTGCTTAGATATACCTGATTCTTGAAAACGGCTTCGTGTTGAAGCATGGTTTGCTTCAGAAAATCTCTCTCGTGTCCCAAGTAAGCTTCCTCTGGGGGAGGAGCTCTCATCGAGAAACCATTCTGATTATATTGCAGATTTTTATTATCTCCCGACCGGCTGCAAGTGTTTGAATCTTGGCTGAGATCCCTCATTGAAGACAAGAAGCTTTCACGGTGAACCATGTTGTCTCCTATTCCTCAATAAAATAAATAAAAAATAAGAACCAAATCAAGTCAAGTACCAAAACTCCAAATTACAACCAAGGCACCGACGACTTTTATTTAAAATCATATTTAAACTTATCAAATTCAATGCAAATTACTGATAATACAGATTCTGCAGAAAACTCTGAATTTAGCTCTAAAAATGGAGAAAAATATAGCAACAAAAAAAAAAATCCGATCAAATGGGAGTCCACAATATCTAACAAAAATATAGTGAGCAATTATATTAAAAAAAAAAAAAAAAGCTGCCATTACAAGGTGAAGCGATCATCCACTAAGAAAATCGAAAACTCGCCAAAACTAATCCATAAAACCCAAAACCAAAAAAAGAGAAAGAAAAAAAAAAACAATCTGACAAGAGAATCAAAAATCCACCGTACGATGAACAGTGTAAAGAGGACATATAAGAAGCTGGATCGATTCACACAAATGCCTTAACCTTTAATTCATCTACCACAAAGATCTATTAAAAGTATAATCAGAGACAGCAACATAAATGGAAAATCAACTAGAATATAAAAAATTCTTTACAAAATTAATTAAACGAGGTGTATAATTTAATAAATATTGAAAATAAAAAATAAAAAATAAAAATAAAAATGGGAGAGATTTTGTTACCTCAGACCCACATCCCCTCTAATCGCTCGTTTGAACAGAGAAAATCTATCAAACACTCACTCCCAAATCGGCGACAATTATTATACAAAATTTAACAATATAGAAATACGAAAGTTATATTTAAATAAAAATGTTATTTCCGAGAAATAAAATAATAAATACCAAAAATATGAAAACAGTTTTTTTCGCAGAGAGAGAGAGAGAAAATCTAAGAAACAGTTAAGAAGAAAGTGAGGAATAATCGAAACTCCATGGTAGAAGAGAAGAGAAGAGAAGGAAAGGAAACTCTCAGATCGTCTTCGTTGATCCGATGGGCCAACTCTATAATCTCTCTCTCTCTCTCTCTCTAGACTCTGTATCTATCTATCTCTCTATCTGTCTCTCTCCTTTTCTCTCTGATTCTTAAAAAGCAAATGAAAATAAAAAAGAAAAGAATAAGAGCTTTTATATTCCTTTTTTTTTTTTTTCTCGGATTTGGTGTCTTCTCTTTCCTTATAGAGTGAAGAGAGAGAGAGAGATAAGTTCGGTGAAGAGAGAGAAAGAGTAAGAGAGATCCCGTAAAATAAATTAAAATAAAAATTACATAAAAACGAACGAAGGACACTTCTAACAACAGAGACGCGATATTATTTGTCAACATCTGGTCTCCCTTTCTCTCTCTCTCTCTCTTTTGCCTCTCATCATTTTTACATTTTTCCCAGTTTTTACGCTGAATAATTTAAAGTGGCTTTTCTCTTGTTTCTCAGTTTCACCTGTAATTCATTTCTAATTTTAATGCTTCCCAATCTTTCATTAGACTGTATATATTTATTTTTCATTTTTTATATTTTTATTATATTTTATAACTTACATATTTCAAATTTTGAAACCGTTTTAAAACAAAAAATATTTGTATCGGAAATGTATTTCATATTTAAACTTTATCTTAAAATTGTCGTAACGTTATACATTAGCTCATCATTAAATTATCTTCACAATTTACCAAAAATGATATTAAACCTTTAACGTAGTAAGCATTAAATAGTCTCGGTTAACCGAATCAGAAATTAAATAAACTGCTTTGTTTTAACCAATGATGGACGGCTTTATTTAATTTATGTTTGTCGATTTGTTATTATTTTACTAAAAATATGTTAAAAACTTTCTTGTGATTAATTTTAAACAATTTATTTTATTACTTAAAATGTAAAAATTTGATCATAAATGCATTGAACTAGTCAATCATTTAACATTTTGAAACTAATCTATGAATTCTCTTAAATAGTTATATGCTAAACTACTCAATTATTTTTTTGAATTAAATTTAACTATTATTTGTTTCCTAAATGGACATGTATTAATTGTATCTCATTTTATCAATGTACTAGATACATTTTTTGACTATTTATTTTGATATATAGGTTTCCGACTTATTATTAGTACATCTACTTATATATATTCAAAATATGTGTTGATTAAAAGTGAGTCTCTCTTAAAAAGCAAGGGGATTTCTTTTGACCTCCATTGTTTATGGATCTTTGTTTGAAGTGAAAAACATAACAAGTTACCTGAGAGTATTGCGATATAACGTGGGAGGAGTCATGAGAAGTGAGATGAGGTCTACAAGAGAGTTTCGATGAACTTGGAAAAAGAGAAGATTTGTAGTCCAAAAAATTATATGTGTTGATTAAACATATAGTTTAGTGTTTTTATGTTGTTTTCAATCGTAGAAGTATTTATTTTACTATTAAAATAGAAATTATTATGAAAATAGCAAAAACAAATATGTAAAATAAAAATTTTGAATAATATTTTAGAAAACTAAGATAATTTGAGAATATTTTTATTAATATTTTAAAAGAATTAACACTAGCATTTATAACTATATCTCATGACCATTTTCATATCAGTTATAATAAAATAATAATTTAAATAGTTATATGACATATATATTGATAAAACTGTAATTTTGGAACGAATATAGATAAAGACTAGTTTTTCATTCATATTTTATGTTTTTCTAAGTAAAAATACATACATAGCAGGGTGATTTGTTGGAATTTATTGGGGTGTAGATAAATATTTTAGTTTTGACTTTTATCTACAACCTTTAATTAAAACTATCAATCATGTTTTAAGTCAATTTTTAAAATTGTCACAAAAAAATTTAAAAATAGTTGTAACCCTTTTATTTACTAAAGTAGTAGCTTTTATAATTTAGGAAAAATATATAGCTGTAAAAAGTATATTTCTCATATCTTTATTTATTTTTATTTTTTTTATAACTATAGCCAAAACATCTATAACAAAAATTTTACCGACTAAATTTTTACAACACAGACTTTAAAGATACAACGCAACCAATCACCCTCTGTGTATAGTCTGTTAGTTTTGTATCTTGAAATTTGGATTAAAAAATACGAGTACATTTTTGGGTAAATAGAACATACCGAGTACATTTTTGGGTTCAAAAAGTACATTTTGGGTAACAGAAGTTGCTTTTTAAACATGTGATATTTGCTACAGTCATTTCTTGTCGTAGCTTGGGTTATCTGAGGTGATTAGAATATGTATCAAACCGCTAAATTTCCAGATCTAACGTACAATTTTATCCCTAGATTTTTTTTTTACCCCTAGTCCCTAGATTATCTCCTTCGATATATGTATTCTCATATTCTGGGGAGTTCATTTTAGAATGAAACATGTATAAATATTATGTATTTTGTTCTTTTTTCATTAGTCTTTAGGCAAAATGATAAACATTATTAGTGTACGTTTTTTACCCTACGTAAAAAAGCAATTATATCTGCAACCATGATATTGCCTATCGCTATGCCTCGCTTAAATGAATTTTACATGTCGACAAAAAATGTACATTTTTCATAAACGATATAAAATAATTTTAATCTTTATATAAACTAATAAAGTTGAAAGAAACACTTTCTATTCCTCGAAATGACCAAAATGGTACATTTCATCTGGTATAATCTCCCTTTTAATCTATTTTTCAAAAAAAAAAAGGGCAAATCTCCAAAATACCACATTTCTAAGTTTATATCACAAAAATAGCATTCAAAAACTAAAATGACCAAAATAGCACCTTTCTAAGTTTATCCTTTGAAAATTTTAATTTTTTTATTTTTCAAAATTTGAAATCTTATCCCCAAAACCTCATTTCTCAACTCTAAACCCTAAACCCTAAACTCTAAACCCTAAAATCTAAACCCTAAACCCTAAATTCTAAACCCAAAATAATCATGGGTAAATCTTCTAAACCATAAACCCTAAACCATAAACCCTAAACCCTAAAATCTAAACCCTAAACTCTAAACCCTAAAATCTAAACCCTAAACCCTAAATTCTAAACCCAAAATAATCATGGGTAAATCTACAAAATAGCACCTTTCTAAGTTTATATCACAAAATTTTGACCTTGAGTGCTAGTTTGAGAACAAAAACTTGATTTAGTGCTATTTTTGTTTTTTTCTCAAAAAAAAATCTCCCTTTTAATCCTTTTTATTTTCTCTACTATAGTCTATAGTAGGGTTCACGTCTCCATTTGTTTGATAAACATAAGACGCGTTGTTTCATTAATTGAGCAAATCATATCTTACTCCTTGTACTTGCTTTGAGCCTTTGACTGCATAAAACACGTTTCTAAGCAATTTTAAAACATGTTTATTGATAACTTCTGTGAAACTTTTTAACATGGTTACCAAAAGAAATTCTACTATATAAAAGAAGCTAAATTGAGAGCTTATAAGGGGTGCCACATGGGCAAAATTAAGCATGGGCGTTCGGGTACCCGTTGGCGTTCGGATCGGGTTTTTCGGGTTTTCTGATTTTTGGGTTTACGCTCTTAAGTCTCATACTAAAATTTTATTAATACGGGTCGGGTTCGGATAATAACACTTCGGGTTCGGTTCAAAATTGTATTGAGTCTTAAAACCCATAAAGTAATCATATATCGTACGGGTTCGGGTTATATATGTTCGGTTCGGATATAAATGAAGTAAGAAAACAAAAAACTTGAAGCAAAACATAAAGAAAAACATCTAAATTAAATAAAAATTAATCTGTCACACATAAAATTGATAAAATAACAATAAAATGTTAAATCACAAACATCATTTATAAACAATATGTATTGTCTTATAAAAAGTAAACATTTTTATTTCATTGAGCAAATTATAAAATACTTATTTATAACTAATTGTGTACTTAAATTATTTATTAAAATTTTAATATTTATTATTATATATCATATTACCACAAATATTGAATTTAATAATTGAAATACTTATATATATTTTAAAATAATTATATTAACTATTAATTTCGGATTTTCGGGTTACTCGTTCGGGTTCGGTTAATAACACTTCGGGTTTGGATATTTTTTGTACCACCCTACAAGACCCGTTCGGGTATTTTTACATTTCGGGTCGGATAACGGATCGGATTTTACGGTTCGGGTTCGGTTCGGATTTCGGGTTCCGGATTTTATGCCCAGGCCTAGGCAAAATAATCCCCACCAATCATACTGTCATGTCACTGGCGGATTGGGCTTTCAATTAAAATTGCAATAAAAGATTTGGGTTTGGTTTTGATTACAAAATTGGCTACAGCGAGTGGGCTTCAAATTAAAGTTGCTTTGGTTACAAAATTGGCTACAACGAGTGGGCTTTGAATTAAAAGAATGAGGTTCGAATTAAAATTGCTTTGGTTTGGTTACAGCGAGTGAGCTTCGAATTAAAAGAACAATCTCGCAGCCCAGCCCATTAATTATGTGTACCTGTTAATTATTCACTAAGAACACGTAAACAAATTGCAATGCATGCAAACAATAAGGAATACGTCCTTTACGAGTTGCCTTATAATAAAACAAATGCATGCAGCTCTACTAAAGAAGCTCGCAGCCCAGTGCGTCATTTATCATCTCTGGAAGCAGAGAAACAATGTTCTCCATAACCAGATCACTCAACCTCCATCAACAATATACAGACTCATTGATAGGGAAATGCGCAACACCATAACTTCTAGGAGGAACAGGAAGCAATTCCAAGACCTCATGGCCAAGTGGATGCACTAACTTCGTTTAGCTCATCCAAATTTTGTTACTACCTTGTTAATTATTCACTAAGAACACGTAAACAAATTGCAATGCATGCAAACAATAAGGAATACGTCCTTTACGAGTTGTCTTATAATAAAACAAATGCATGCATGAATTGGTTTTTGTCGAGCTGTTAATTATTAGATAGACTTCTGGCTATACACGTCTAAATCAAAAACGATTTCACCAAGTTTAACTGGCCCCATAATAATATTCTTCTAGCAAAAAATCCTCTTGCATTCACTAAGAAGTAAATAACATATATTCTGCCATTAATACAAAAAAAAAGATATGGAAACAAAACCATAATGTTAATCAAAATATATATTCAAGCTTTGACTCTAAGCTCACCATAACATTTATCCATCGTCTCTCCCTCTGCAGAAAATCAGTCTAAGTTATTCAACCTAATCAGTGTAAGCTATTCAAACGATTAGTCTATAGTATTGGTATTCCGTTTAAGTTATTAACGTCTGCACGTAGATACAAAATCCCACGAAAAAACCTCCTAACGTCATTTGGTAAGAAATCGTCTACGATCAACCAGCTCTACCCCTTCGTCGCAAAAACCAATTAGGTAACCTTTTTTTTGGTGGTCGATCTGAACAATCATTTTAATATTCTTCCTTTGTTTTAAGGAAATGCTGATCTCAACACCATGGTCAAATCAACATCCAGAGATCCTCCCCTTTTAGGAGGTATTTTATATTTACAAGTTCCTTTTTGAATCAAAAAATTATTAGTATTGATATATTAATTTAATACTTAAATCTAAGGTAGATTTTCTTTCAGATAGTAGTGATTTTTTGTATTTAAAAATACAAACTATGAACCGTATTAATTGTACAACAACATATTTATATTATACATTTATAAAATAAAACATCATTAGTATTTATTATTCAACCTATAATAAAATATAATGTATACTAAATAACTGATTTGACATAATGTTGACATTACTTCTTAGAGTTCCTTTTTATTATATTTAAACCCAACAAAATAATTAAAAATTAACACTTTCAAATACTCATGCTACGTCCTTTTGATGGGTAAATAAAAAAACAAACAAACAAACTATCTTCACTTCAAAAATCTAATTTTTAAAAATTAAATTAAATTTTGGTCACTCCAAATACATATTCTTTAATTATATTAAATTAAATGAAAGAAATCCAATTTTTTTTAAAAAGAAACAAATTATAACTATGTTCACTTCAAAATTTTTTTTAAAAAAGGTCAATAAAAAATAAATCACACTCTAATCTGTGCAAATCATGCAGCCGAAGATCACAATAACCGGAGCAACAACCTCGGACCACAACCAATAATCGCTAAAACCATTAGGATGTGGCTCATCACAAATCACAAAAACAAAAATGATTTCCTATGAACAACTTTCATTTGTCTTGACATCCAGGTTTGTCTAAAAAATACTCTGTTTTTATTCTTTCCAACTACATATGAAATGATTGCTTTAAACCACTCAACAGGAACAGAAATTGGGAGGGAGGGTGCCTATTTCTACGTCGGACAAAATGTACCAACGGTTCGAAGAAGGGAAAATTTATCACATTAGATATTTTAATCTACTTCCCATTAACCAACGTTACAGTCTTACAGTTCAACCCTACATAATCAATATCAATGAGAAAACAATTATTACACAGATTGAAGAAAACATTCCACCAATACCTTCATACATATTCCGGCCCCAACGCTACCCCCAATTGATTAGCTTAGCAAGTGCAACCAATTTCCTCCCAGGTAAAAAAAAACCATTGCCGGGGTCTCGCAAACAAATAAATTATCTTTTTCCTCACTATAAAAAAATATTATCAGAGATATTGTTGGTCGAATATGCCTCATCCAAGGAAGTGATTTATAAAACAAGAACACATATTCTAAGATCATCATTGGATTGCGTTTACACAGGTACTAACACTTTATTAAATAATATTTATTTTAACTAATAAATATATAATACAATTATTTTTAGTAGATCCAAAATGGTACGTCTAACTATCTGGGACAATGAGACGGGAAATTTCAGGGAGCTAAATCACATATCTACCCAAAAAAAAAAATCGTAATCATCACAAGTATCATTCCACAGTTACATGAAGGTAATAAACTAAACATAATATTTACGTCAAAATAAATGCTTACAAATATTTCACTTTTACAGGAAAACTATCACTCACAACCACACCTGGATCGCCGCTTTTACTTCGACACCGACATTGATATCATACAACGCTTCCAAAATAGGAATAAATTGCTATACTAAGCTTGAAGCCATAACTCCACATGGGATGAACAACAAGACATCAAACGACACCGGTCAACTGTTTTAAAATTTAAATTACTGCTTTCTACGTCAATTAAAAATGTCCACTCATATACTCTTTTATCCTAAAAAAATTGTTTGCTCAACCTAATATATTATTCAAATTTACTATATGGTTCATTCTACAATATGCAAAAAATAACTTCCAATTTCTAGAACTTAAAAATACCAAAAATTAAAAATTTACTTCAATTGAACATGTTATCCGCGCGTAGCACGGACCCGGCTCTAGTTTATATAAAAACTACAACGAGTTGTGTTATTTGAGCATGCAAGTAATTAATGATGAAACTGATGATCTAATTGTGTGCATTCCATTTTTATGATAGCGGATTTAATATTGAGAAAAGTTAGTAGTCACTCTGTATCGTGATCTTGACAAAATGGTTTTCACTTTTCATCTAAAATACATATTTCTTTTGTTCTTAATATAAAATGTTTTAGATAAAACATACATTTTTTTAAAAAACTATCTAAAATATTAATTAAATTATAAATTAAAAACTATTCAACCAAATATAAAATAAACCATAAAATATAACTAATTATACTCAACGAATCAGTACAAACAGAACATCTTGCATATGAAAAAATGTTCAAACTCTGACGTTCCATGTTCATTCATAATTTATGAAAATGATTATTTAAATATTATTTTTAAAATATCTTGGACGCTTCTTCTGATTTGAATAAAGATATATGTAACATTTACTCAATTGATTATTAAGAAGTACTCCTCCCTCTGTTTCCAAATGTAAATATTTTTTTTTTTTTTTTTTTTTTTTTTTTTTTTTTGTCATCGTTTCCAAATGTAAATAGTTTTAGCAAAAAGAGTTTGTTTCACAATATAAGTAGTTTACATATTTCAATGCATCTTTTTATTTATTAGATATTGTGTGACCAATGAAATAATGTTAGGTTTTTTATAATTGATTGAATTAATTGATTAAATGATATATTTTTTTCAAATTACATCTTCCTAAATATTTGTGGTTTTAAGCAAAACTACTTACAATTAGAAACAGAGGGAGTACTATATAGATTCTATAAATTAATACTTGATAAATTAAAATATAATAAATTAATGAAAATTGATTTCAAATTTTTCTGATTCAAAATATGACACAATCAATAAAATTATATGTAAATATATGATCTTGTTAAAATCATAAATTAATAATATATATAGTTTATATTAATGCAAACATAATATTGTATTATATGTTTTATATTTATAGTGAAATTTATTTCTACTTTTAACACTTCAATATATTTTGATGATTTAGTACAATTATATCTAAAACTATATTAAAGTATATGAAATATATTTGATATCCACAGAATAATATAATAAAATAGAAAGTTGAACTTCTAAAATTTTACTAATGTTTACACAGTAAAATTAAATATATTTAATTTACAAAAAATATACTTAAAAGAGAAAAATCTAAAAAAATATTTTGTAAAGTAATAATTATATCAATAAAAAAATGCAATATCTTAATTACAACAACTGTTGTAACAAAAATAATTTAATATCGACACAAAATTGAATGTCAAGGACATGTTAAAAGCTAAGACACTTGATTAGGCCAAATAGTTTTCCCTAATTTACAAGTTTGATGATAGCACACCTTAATTTCTGAATGAAGCATCATTTGTTTATCAATTAGGTTAGATTGAGAAAAAGCATGAGGGTCCCACCGTCGAAGCAACTTTGAGGTTTTCAGTTTGAATGTGGGGTCTGAATTTAATTGGCCCTAACTTTGAAGATAATTACAGTTTTGGGATTGGTTTTGGATACTTTTGTAGTTTTGTTTCTTCTGGACGTCCCTGATTGGTTGATCTTCTACTTAAACAAAATATCATTTAAAAAGGCTTCCTTGTGGAGATATTACATAGAATGCCATTATTCCGAGGAAAAGCATGTTTCTTTCGATTTAGCTACGTGTCCCTTTAGTGATTGGACATGAAGATAATATTCAATCTAGTTGTATCTATTTTCTTTTTTTTTTGTTAATTTATCGACCAATGTTAAGTCAACTTGGAATGTTATTAATTATTTTAATCCACACTGGTGGTGGCAAACAAAGATATAAAACAAGTATATAAATAATTATTTCTTCTGTTGATATACACACTAACATTAACGGTAACGTGTTTATGCATTATTAATTTAACACGTTAGAACCCGTATGAATTTTATATTTCTGGCTTGTGTAGAATAATCACAAGTACAAACTTTTTTATGTTTTAAAATTATTCCCTAACCGAAAAGAATTATTTAATTATGGTTTTTTAAAAGATAGGGTAGATCTAGAAGTGGAGAAAAAGTAAAGTAAAGAGATAAAAATTTAAAACTGCCTCTTCTTGTAAACTACTAAACCACAAGTACATAATCAGGTCATGGGAGTCGAGAACGGAATCTTTGGGTCTTTGGCAGAGCTGATGCAATATATGATCATAGATCTCTATAATCATCACATAGCAACATTTTATTTCTCACATATGATATATTTCTAAATTAATTGTAACAAAGTACACGTAGAAAAATTTTCTGATAACTTTTTTTAGTTTATTTTTACAAAAATAGATCCCAAGAGAGAAAATGACCAAAAAAAAAGTTTTATTGAAAAGTAAATATGCATTTATACCCTTAGAATTAACTAATCTAAGATTTATGATTTAGAATTAAGGGGTTGGGTTTTGGGGATGAATTAAAATTTTCAAAAATTAAAAATTAAAATTTTCAAAATAAAAAATATTATTTTGGTCATTTTATTTTTTTATAGCTATTTTTGTAACAAAAACTTAAAAAAAGTCTATCAGTGTTATCTCAAAACTCTTACAAATCAAGACTTTAAACAATAACCGAATGAATATAAATTAACAAGTGGATTAATATTTGAACTTAAGTTACAAAAAAAAAATTGAACTTTTCTGAAAGAAGGCTTCAAGTAATATTTGAATTTTAAGATGATTGAATTAACTAAATATAGTTTCACTGAATTCTTTCGATAACTCTTTCACTATTTTAGTTTAAAATACCTAAACTAGTAATGATAGCCTAGGTAAAAAGAAAGTTTAGGATTTGTAAATACGTCCATTTAGATCTGGAATACTGTTATGAACTAAGTTATCATCGTTTGACGAGATGACACAAAACTATGTTTTATGCCTTTAAATTTTTTTTGAAACCGGACTATTTGTTTATACCATCTTCCTAAAAAGATTTGTTGGGCTTCAATTCAAAATTTCAAATACATTCGGTCAATGAAAAAAACATAAAGTGATTTTCGTGGAAGTTTGACCCCTTGATACAGAATTTATTAAATAAGAAAATAATAACATACTAAAATTTTACATCTGTCGATATAACTTGATTTTCAAACATCATAAAATGTCAAATACAATATTATAAAAACACTAAAATAAGTTAAATTATTACAGTAAATTATCCTCTTATGATAAAGTCCAATATATATTTATTTTGCAATAAACAATTTAATTAATAATATTTTATTTTATATTAAATCAAGTTAAAATGATTTTTTATTTGTTGATTCAGAGATACCCTGCGGTCGAAACCCACTAATCCTGGAAACATGTGCATCGGTGCCAGATATATCCGGTTGCTAGTAAGGAGAGCTTGATACTCGTGTCACATAGCTAAACGGATGGATAATCTGAGCTCGAACCTGAATCCTTTAGAGACTTTCTGAGTTGCCTTCGGCACCCCGACCACATCCTTGTGGTTAGTAAAATGATTTTTGATATATCCATTTCATAAATTTTAGATTATTATGTATCAGTGTATTTTTCATTATTCTACAATCATGCAATGTTACCAATCAGAAACCGCATGTTGTAGTTTCAATCCCTTCAAAAATCTGCATATTTAAATTAGCTTTAACGACGATATTACATACATATTATCGTTTCTCGTAAAGAAAGGAAAAAAGTATTTTCTCGGATTACGCATCCTTCTTCTTTTTTTTTCTTCCTAATGATAGGTAACAAAAATGTTCCCAACATTTTATGAGAGAGAGAGAGAAAAAAAAACCCGAAGAAACATAAAACACGTGATTCCCTATCAATCCTTGTCCGGATAACATTTTGTAACTGACTAAGGAAATATATTCATTTTCGTCTCTCTTACCAACTCGCCGAATCTCTCTTCTGTCCTTTTCCTTCTTCCTAATTCTCTCTTCTTCCACAAGGTTTCGATGGAGGCTGTGCTACTCAACCCCACTTTTTACAATCCCCCAAGCCTCAATCTCGCCAACTCTTCTAGACCCGTCTCGTATTTTGCCGGTAAATCCAGATTTGGACCACCTGGATCTCTCTCCCTCCGACACTCCGCAGCTTCTCCGATCCGGTGATAGCCTCTATGCACGCCATATGTTCGGTTTTTTGTACTCTCGTATATATGTCTTTTTACACCCATTGAGTTGAAGTGTCGGTCATAAACTCTTTTTTTTTTTTCTACACGAGAGTGAGTGCCTTTTTTTATTGCTTTCCTCTGCTCTTGTTCGTTTTTGTGTTGTCAGTGGTTGCAGTGTACATGGATGGTCCTGGTCTGAGCTGTACGGTTTAGCAAAGCTTTGTACTTGTAACATGTTGGCAGATTCATCATGTGTTACGACATGATTTTCAATAATGCAGGATTTAAATTTAATTACGAATATCTTTTCAATCTAAGCATATTTTTTTTCAATAGAATAGTGTCATTACTGTTGATCCAAGAGCCTAATAGGATCATGTTATTGCAAATTATTGTCTGTCTTTTTCTTATGAATCTTATGTAGTTAAAATGATATATATATTCCTTGATGCATAGTGTTTCTGAAACTGATGTGTGACTATTATGTTTCAGATACTCGAGGAGTCTAAGGGTGGACGAGAGTGAGAGCTTGACACTTGACAGCATAAGACACACTTTGATTCGTCAAGAGGACAGCATCATCTTCAACCTTCTTGAGCGAGCTCAGTATCGCTACAATCCTGATACTTATGACGAAGATGCTTTTGCTATGGAAGGGTTTCAAGGATCTTTGGTCGAGTTTATGGTCAGAGAGACTGAACAGCTCCATGCTAAGGTGGACAGGTACAAGAGTCCAGATGAACATCCCTTTTTCCCACAATGCTTGCCTGAGCCAATCCTTCCCCCTATTCAATACCCACAGGTGAATTTACTTAGACACACTCCATAGAAGGGATGATGAACTGTAAAGTTAAAGTTTTCTCTTCTGTATTGAAACTAAACCAGGTTCTGCATCACTGTGCTGATTCGATAAACATCAACAAGAAGGTGTGGAACATGTACTTCAGACACCTTCTTCCCAGACTGGTCAATCCTGGGGACGATGGTAACTGTGGTTCAGCTGCCGTCTGCGACACAATGTGTTTGCAGATTCTTTCAAAGAGAATCCACTTCGGTAAATTCGTTGCTGAGGCCAAGTTTCGTGAGAATCCAGCTACCTATGAAACAGCCATCCGAGAACAAGTAAATGCCCCCTCGTTACTCACTGTCTGTATCTTCTTTTGTTCATAAACTGACTTGAGTCTTTGCAGGACCGGGCACAACTGTTGCGACTTCTGACGTATGAAACAGTTGAAGAAGTAATCAAGAAAAGAGTTGAGACCAAAGCCAGAATTTTCGGTCAAGACATAACAATCAACGATCCAGAGACTGGATCTGGAGCTGATCCTTCATACAAAATCAACCCTAGCTTAGTTGCTAAACTCTATGGAGAAAGAATCATGCCACTCACAAAGGAAGTCCAAATTGAGTACTTGCTTAGGAGGCTTGACTGAGTGTTGTTATCAAGAAGAAGAGATCATCACTTTTTGTATTTGATCTTTAATTTTATGAAACTGTAATGTGACATGAGCAGCGAAAGCTAGCTACTCAAGCTGAGTTTATTACAAGGTTTAAACCGAGAATCAAAACAAATGAACTATTCTGAGAATAATTAAAAAAATTCCTTCTGATGTTTACAGAGGTTTGAGTACTCTGCAATGATCTGTAGTATCAGAGTTAAGCTCCGGTGGATTCTCGGACAATCTCGTAAATAGATAAAATGTTTTCAAGGGTAAGTAGGAAGATAATGCACCATTCCAAAAGATCTGATCTTCGGTTCTGCATCACCTCTTGGAGGAAATGAATGTTGTGCTGCACATCAAAACAGAGGATCACGATTGGCAACTGTTTATTGATAACAAAACTGATCAGTGTGTAATGTAATGAAGATACCTCTACAAACTTTAGCTTAAAGTCTAGATTCCCAAATCTCTGAGTGACCTCGTACTCCTCTCTTAGGTACTCATATATCAGCGCATATCTAGCCTCTCTCCAAGCAATCTCGGATCTAATGAGAACACACAACAGAACATATGAGTCTAACTAAGGTACACATTGTTTTCATAAGAATGGAAGGAAAACAAAATAGAAGTACAGAATGATTTGATAGAGTACCTGTCAAACAAACCAACTCTGAGAATGACGTCAGCAAGATTAGAATTAGCCTTCCCTACGAGTTGGAAGAGCTTTTTCCTGTGCATTGTGAAAGTTCCGGTTTTCTCCATTGCACGGTTTATACCAGCAAACTCTTCCACCAATTTATCAACCTGAGAGAATTAGAAATCTCAAAACTTTCAACATCAGAACAGTTGCTTTCGTTTATGGACAGTTGAGAAGGAACAATTTACCTGAGAAACAAAGTAATCCAAGGCAATACTTTGTCCGAGCACACTCCCAATGATACGGATGCTATTAGTATCCAAGGTTTTGAGAACAATATAGTCAGGGCCACCTTTCATTTCCTCAGTCAACAAAGGCTTCTCCTTCACAGCATAATCTAACACACACACACACAAAATCCAGAAAAAGGTTGTTCATTACAAAAAAAAAAGAAGCTATAAAGTAGTTAGAAGAAGCCAAGGAGTGGTTATAGAATAATACCGTCTTTTCTCATCTCTGTAAGCAGCCCAGAAGCACGCCTACGAACAATGTCGAGATAAGCCTCAACGTCATTGTCATCAACATTGAAAAGAACAGCAGAACCGTATTGAAAAACAACCATGAACCGGCAGCTGCTTACACTCTCCCTATCATCCATCGTCTGCGAAGAAGAGAGAACACAACATCAACACTGATGACTTCCTTTTGAGGATTCTAAACCAACATAAAGTAATCAAAGCCATGATACTATTTGCTAAAACTTAAAATAGTAATAACAGTATATTAAACACCAAACTTGAATAAAACAGTGAATGATTTTGAGGAAGAAACAGAAGAGTAAAATCTTACAGGGATACCGGAAGAAGAATCAGAGAATCTGAGAGCAATAGAGTTGGTTGAGCGAGAGGTGGGAGGAACAACATTGCATAAGTTGTCAGCTTGCATCCCCTTCAAATCAATACTGCCAAAACCATAACTCTGAGCAAACCCAAAAAAATCATAAACAGAAACAAATACACACACAAAACACAACACACTCATCACCAAAAGGTTAAAACTTTAAGAGTCTCGAAAACATTCAAGGCAATTCAAACGTACCTGGTACTGAGAAAATAGGCTTTGATAGGGATCTTGCCTCTGTCTTCCTCTTCCTTTGTTCCAAAGTCGTAGCTTTGATAAACATCGCTCGACCCAGAGTCAGAGTCGTTGTTGTAAATCGAAATCGGAGAAGGGAACGCTGAGAAGCATCGGAAGTTAAGAAAGGGAGAAGCTTGGGAGCCAATCGCCGGGCGTTTCCAAAGGCATGGAGGAGAAGAAGAAGGCTTTGAAGAATTGAGTAATTGACTATTACGACGAAGAAGAGCAGCGACTGCTCTCCATCTACCCATTCACAGCAATTCAGAAAAAAAGAAAAATGAATTGTTCTCGTTTAGTTTAGGTCTTCGTCTCCTCGAAAGAATCAGACTTTATTGAATGAATATTTAGTGGAGGATTGCAAAGACAGATAATTAAGATGGGTCCGAAGAAGCCTCGGGTTCTCGCCGGCGACAACTAGAGTTCCCCCTATAAGCTAAACCTCGCGTTTGGCTTCTCATCTACGACTGCGTTTCATTTTGCAACTGAACGACAGCGTTTAGCTTGACAGTAAAACGACCACGTTTTGGTTTTCTGGCTTAAATGCTTGCGTTCTTTATGTCGTCTCTTAAACGACAGTGTTTCATTTGCGAGAACGACGGCATTTAGGTAGCAAGGATATGACGTCGTTTTGGTTTGGAGCTAAAACGACGGCGTTTAGTGTGTTGCCTGATATAAGCTTTTACTCTGAGTGAGTGGTATCCCTTTTCTTCTCCTAACTGAAAGAAGAGACGACCGGAAAAGATTCGCTTCTCGTATGCGAAGAAATTGATTCGAACTTGTCGAAAATGGCGATATCTGGGAATCTGAGGATCTCTGCGAGCTTACTAACTCCTTATCATCACCATCCTAAATGCCTTTCACTACCTTCTTCTTCTAAGGTCTGATTTCTTCTCTTCTTTCACTCTTCGATTCGAAAACTTTCTTCAGAGCATATTTGGATCTGTGTATGATGAAATTGGCGACTCAGTGTCTCGATTCCGTAGTATCAGTGTCTATCTTTCTCTTCAAGGTCTGTGTTCGTTAGGAAGATTAGATATCTGAATGCGTGGGAACCCCAGGGATGATGCCTATTAGAAATTTAGAATAGAGTGCCGGTTTATACTAAACCATCTATAGATGATGTAAACCGGTTAATCTCTCTATATAATTAGAGAATACATATGCTCTCTCTTTATATAGAGAGCTTAACCGGTTTACATTTGTAATTTTGCAGGTTGATTTCTCTGGATTTGTGGGCAGCGGCGTAAACATCTTGGAACCTTATAAATGTCCTCCTGGAGTGTCTATCATTCGAGGTGACACACGTGGCAAAGCAAGGAACACCGGAGGAGACTACGAGCTATCACCAAGCCCAGCTCAGCAAGAGGTGGAGAGCTTTCTCCTGAACGCCATCAACATGAGTTTCTTCGACCGTTTAAACCTTGCGTGGAAGATCATCTTCCCTTCCCACGCTTCGAAAAGAAGCTCCAACGCGAGAATCGCAAAGCAGCGGCTCAAGATGATTTTGTTCTCGGACAGGTGCGCGGTTAGCGACGAAGCTAAGAGGAAAATCGTCAACAACATCGTTCACGCGCTGTCGGATTTCGTGGAGATTGAGTCGGAGGAGAAAGTTCAGCTGAATGTAGCTACGGATGGTGATCTCGGGACCATTTACTCGGTCACGGTGCCTGTTCGGAGGGTGAAAGCTGAGTACCAAGACGTGGACGAGGTTGGATCTATATCCAATGTGGATTACAAAGATACCCTTGATGGTTCTGTGGATGTCAGGTTCGATTTTTATGTTCCAGAGTAAGAAGTTAAGAGTTATATTCTTGAATAGTGTCTTGTTTGTCTGTTTTCTTGTTGCTGTTCTTGAAGTTTCTAGTCTGCGAGGGAACAAAGAAAGTTTCTTAACATTCCCATTGTATATATGTATGCAACTTATCTCTTCGAAGTTTTAACTATGTTCTTCTTGGCAATAGTTTGTGTTGGTCGGATTCATAGCAAGAATCCAGAACCCTATCTTGGTGTTCAACTAATCAGATTTTAATCGTATTTCGCTGTTAGTCTGTGTTTCGCTTTGGATCAGCCCTGCTTCAGGCATGTGCTGGAACGAACTACCACTACTACTACTCCCTTTCGATGTTCCTGTAACAGCCCTCAGCTTCAGTCTATCATTTTCCCAATTAAAATAACATAAAGCCTTTATAGACAGGATTGCTTGTGTAATAGAGCTGTAACGGTCGCTTTTGAAGTTTATCCTCTCAAACAAATCTAACTGTTTTGCTTCAATAAGGCCAAAGCATCTAAGCTTTCTCGGTCTTGATGTACATAAGTTATCATCATGTACATAAGTTTTTGTTTTCAAGCACATAATTATGAATGAAAATAAAAAATATATTATGTTCTACACATTAATTAATTGCATCTAATTACATAGAGAATCTCACGGAAGCGTAACATCTACGACCTGCCTTTTAATTAAATTAAACCAAAAGGATGGGATTATTCAGCAAATAGACGACGCACGTGTACGGCCCCGCGTTATTTGCACGCGACATCTCAAATAAATCTGGACGGTAGATTTTAGAAAGGAAATTCTGATCCAACGGCTGAAAAGGAACAGTTAAGAGTATGCAACACGTCTCTCTCTCTCTCTCTGAGGCTTTCGTGTTCTTCTTCTTTAAAGGTTCTATAAAAACTGAATACCACTCATTGACTCTGCCACAACGTTTTCGTGTGTGGCTCTCTTCTTCAAAATTGGGTGAAACATGTCGGACGAGGAGCATCACTTCGAGTCAAGCGACGCAGGAGCTTCAAAGACGTATCCTCAGCAAGCTGGTAACATCCGTAAGGGTGGTTACATCGTCATCAAGGGCCGTCCCTGCAAGGTGATCTTCTTCTATTGCTTTTCTCCCTTCATGTATATATATCTTTATATGCTTACTGTTAAAAATTTGCATGGCGTGATGAGTGCTTTGGTGCTTAGGACCGACCGACATATGTTTATGTTTGAAGTTTTGTCTTGTAGATTTCGTTGTAATTTAGTGTATGTCGGAAGAGAGAGTTCTTGAATTGCCTATTAATATCCTTCTGTTTTAATATTTGAAACATTATTTATTGGTTTTTATAGGTGGTTGAGGTTTCCACTTCCAAGACTGGAAAGCACGGTCACGCCAAGTGTCACTTTGTTGCTATCGATATTTTCACTTCTAAGAAGCTCGAAGATATTGTTCCTTCTTCCCACAATTGTGATGTGCGTATCTCACGATATTCGGAAACATTTATAAATTATGTAACTTGGCTCACAAGAATATTGATCTTTTTTTTTTCTTGTAGGTTCCACATGTGAACCGTGTTGACTATCAGTTGATTGATATCTCTGAAGATGGCTTTGTATGATCTCATTCTTTTCATTAGTATAGATTTTGTCTTGCATGTGCCCCACATGGTTAAATTAGAGGGTTGTTTTCTCTCTTTATGGTTATGTTACAGGTCAGCCTTCTTACTGACAATGGTAGCACTAAGGATGATCTCAAGCTCCCAACTGATGAAGCTCTCCTCACACAGGTTAATTTCTCATGCATGCTTAAATAACCTGTTCGTTGTAATATTTTGGTTGGTTCACTTATGATTGTGTTTTTGGTCTTTGGTGCGTGAATGCAGCTCAAGTCTGGATTTGAAGAGGGAAAGGATATAGTTGTGTCTGTCATGTCTGCAATGGGAGAGGAGCAGATGTGTGCCCTGAAGGAAGTTGCTCCCAAGTAATAATAATAATAATAAAGTGATCATTCTCCTCTGCTCTACTTGTACAGAGGATACTATCATTATCAGTTTGACAGAGTCAAATGTTTATAAGAAAAAGTTTGGTCTTTTCTTCTTCTTATTCTTCGTAATAATAATTTAAAGCCCAATGTTTCATGCAAAGACACCTTATTTATCTTACTATTTGGTTTTTGTTGTGGAGAAGTTACTATTGACAATTCCAAAGCTATGGTAAATATTACTATATGTGTGATATGATAATTCTTAGATCCTAAGGGCCAAGTGTTTATATGTAAATCAATAATTCGTTTTGAATATGGGTTCTGATCCCTCTCGTTTAAGTGCACTCTTTGAGTAACTTGTAGCTGAGTGTTCAAATGACCTGCAACGAGGGTGATGGTATGGATGACAAATCCAGAAGGATGACAAATCAGTAGTATTCTTCAAAGTTAATGAAAATTCAATGTTTAAATTACAAGTTTTGTAGTGGCATGTGGTAAGAAAAATCATGAGAATGCGACCATTTAACGGCTCTCATCATGAGGGTACACTTTCCATAAGTGGTTATGCCTTGCCATCTATTTACTATACTTGCACATGAGTGGGCTACGATATGATAGTGTCCGTTTTGAGTGTTGCCAGACAAAAAACTCTTTGTTTGGGTAGATTTGAACAGACTTGATGTTCTCCATCCTCCACATGGTGTCTCTTGCTGGTTTCAAAGTTGATTTTTGAACATCTTATGTCTTCTTCATGGGGTTAACTGGGCCACTAGGCCCAGTAAAAATAAAATTAATAACCATATGCGTATTTAACTATAGGTAGGGCCGTAGTATACTGAACATTTAGAAAATGCATTAATAATCAACTCAATCAAAACGAATCCAACAATTTTATGTGATTGGACGAAAAGAGCTTTCCACAAATCACCTTTTTGTTTTTGCAGCACGCTAATTAGTCAAATAACCCATCAAGTAGTAGTAATTTTAAGCATCGCAAGTACAGTGCATAGTAACATTCCATTAACTTTAGTATTGTAAATCTATTATGTGTGTGAGAATAAAGCTAGTATGAATGCAACCTCCCCATGTTTTTTTTTTGTCAATACACCTAATGGGGGCGAGGCATTTGAGTCAAAAATATTGAGTCACGGGTATGGGTAGAGAGACACAGTGCACGTGGCTAAAAGAAAAGACCCAAGCAAATGAGAACAAGTCCCTCCCTCTCTCCCATTCTACCATTTCCTTTCAACAACATTCAGACAAATTATACATTTCATTATCAATTTTGATATTTTATTTTCCTGCCAAAAAGCTGTTAATGTCGTCCTATCATTTTGTTTATAGTAGCCTTGCTACCACGGGATCGACTTCTTTTTTCAACGAGTTGACTTTTTAATACACAACTTGAATTCATAAGATATATTTTTGATCCAATGGGTTATAACCGATAAAGTTGCACATAAAAATAAGAAATTCAAATGGTAGATGAACAATAGAGATGTTAAATATCTAAAATAAAACTAGTTTACATGTTGAGTTGTGTGAATTCTGTAGTGTTTTGAATATACGAACAAAACTTACCTCCTATACTACCCTTAAAATTATGTTCAAAAAAAAAAAAATACTACCCTTAAATTTGAGGTAATATTTACCCCCCTCAAAATTAGAGATGTTCTTACCTAATTGTACGTGGCGCAAGACTTCATGCTGTTGTTACTTCGGTTGGATAACGAATTTTGATTTTTTTTTTAAATATATTTTTAAAAGTGTTATTGTCCAACAAAATCAAGATCTACCAAAAATAATGACATGATAACATATATATATATATATATATATGTATATATATTGGTGGCTTTTACTTTCTTCGTTTGAAACATTGTAGTTGATAAAATATATCATATATATACTTCTGCTTGAGTTTGAAAATTATTTTAGGGTCTAGTATAGAACACTCTGGTTAAAGTTAAAACAAGTACTATATAGCACTCCTTCCTTTTTTTTTAATATAAGTCATTTTATAATCTGGACATATATTAAAAAATTATTAATTTTTTATATTTTCTAAACAAAAACATCATTAATTATTTACTTAATCACAATTCAACCAATAATAAAATATAATGTATATTATCATTGTTCATATAACATTAAGTTTTAATAAATTTTACATAGAAATCCAAAAACGTCGTATAATTTGGAAGATAAGAAATTAAAAACGATTTATATTAAAAAATGAAAGGAGTATATACTTTAAAAACTCGTTCAACATTGCTTGCGACCGGATATCTCGAAAAATGATTATCCTTATTCGGCGGAGTAGCTTGTCTATTTTAATTATCCGTAGTATTATACTTTATTAATTATGTTTTTTGGGATTTTTAAAAGAATGCTTGTCTACCTTCATTGTGTTCTTTCTTTTTTCGATGAATTATTAAATTACGATCTCTTCTACCAAGAACAAAAAAGAATATGAACAAGGAAAACGACATACACAAAGAGGTCCTTAGAATTTAATGCTTCACATTTACTCCTTCACCCACACCACACACCTTTTGTCCCTTTTTAATGATCTGTTGAGTTTTTTTTTTTAAATAATAACAAAATTATTCAAATAAAATTTCACCTTCGCGTTATATACATTTAACCGAAAAACAAATTTTCAATTAAATGTATATATAATTATTTTTATCAAAAATGAATCTATCAAAATATGTAAAAATTAATAATAAATGGTAATGACTTCGGCGGTTACTTCTTGGGATGTGTCAGAAATCCGTTCAAAAGTGTGTTTTATATTTTTATTTATGAAATAAAATAAAATAAAACAATTCCAGTTCCTTAAGAAAAAACTTTTTATTTTACTCCTAATAAAAAAACAGAAATGTTTTCAAAAAAGTTTAATTTTCGTATCTGCATGCAAAGTCGACGTATAATAATTTATAGACATGTAAGACATTGGCTTTCGATCCATATTGACCCTTTTTAAGAGACGTAGCATGAAAAACTTTAACAATTATAAAAAGAGTTTTATCTCTCTTTTTTTTTACAGAAAATTTTCCATCGTTTTCTGACAAGATACCATAAGAAGAGACATACGATCTGCCAAAACTTTCAAAAAATTTAAACAAAAACCATAAATTTAAAATAAAATAACCCTTCTACTAGGGAAAAATATATTCCATATTCATTTATCTTCACCCGACCGTCGCTTTCTTGTTAGCTATGTTCCGTCACTCTCCATTTTCTCAGGCCTCGAATATGAACAATATGGGAGCTACTTAAATAATATTCCTCCATTTACATATCTAATTATAATCATACTTCTTGGAGTTAAAAAATTCTCTCTAACCAAACCAGCTTGATTATTGTAACCACTGTAAAGTGTGCAGAGTAGCTACCAGTTTGGAAGACAAACATTTAAGACATTAGTAAAGTCTTCTGGGTACAAATATTGAATGTGACCTTCAGAAATTAAATACACAAAGACACATCTGTAATAATTAGATTGAAGAGGGACATGTTTATGTCAAACATTAGGCTTACCTAATCACAATCATGCTCATTTGATCACTACAAAAGCAGAAAAAAAGTACTGGGGTAAAAACATAAACGATAAGAAAATCAGTGGGTAAAAGTAAAATTAAAGAGAAAAAAACAGGGGAAGAGAGAGAGAGAGAGTGATGAGTTTTGTAATGTAACAAAAGAAAGAAAAAACAAGTGTTACTGGATTTGCCAGCAACAAGAGTGTGACACATGATTTGGCCTCGGAGAAAAGGTACCTGCTTTTCATCTCTTAATTATAACTCCTTTCCCCTCTCTCTCTCTTCCATGGTGGTGGGTTCTTCTTTAGATCTCTGAACCAAAGCTCAAAGCTTTATACAGAAGGCACAGAGAGAGAATCAGAGAAACCACAAACAAAGAGTTTTACTTTATTTCTTTTTGTTTCTATTTGATTATATTTTTTTTTTACTTTTTTCACTCGGTGGTCAAATGTCTTCCTCTCTACTCTTCTTCTTCTTCCTTTTGGTTTGAGTCTCTCTTGTTACTTTAGAGAGAGAGTGAAAAGAAAAATGTTGGCTTTTTGGAGAAGATGAGTGGAGAAAGGGAAAGTTTTTATGTTTAATTGACTTGACTCTCTTCGATCTACATCTGGATTTTGCAGCATTCTAGAGCGAAAATGAGGAAACATGGATGGCAACTTCCTTACCATCCTCTTCAGGTAACTTCAAACTGAGATTTCCTTGGTGGGTTTTGATTATTTGAGGTGAAAGTTTGAAACTTTATCTTGTTTTCACTTTTCTGGGTAAGGTGGTGGCTGTTGCTGTGTTCTTGGCTCTAGGGTTCGCTTTCTACGTCTTCTTTGCTCCATTCGTTGGGAGCAAGATTCATCAGTACATTGCTATGGGCATTTACACTCCTCTGGTAAGCTAAATCTGAGCCTTCTGGAAATCAAATCTGCTTTCAATTAAACATTGAAAGGCTTTTAGAGATCAAAGTTGTGTACTTGTTGTCCTTTTTATGAGTTTTCTCTTACTCTGCTATCTCTTCTATTTCTGGGAAGTACATAGACCATTGGTTACACAAATCTAACATGCCTTAGTTTGTCTATTATAGCTAATTAGGGAAAATTGGATTTTACATTCCTTTTAGTTGGATCTTTGATCTGGTCCCATCAAGAGCTTAGAATCATAAAAAATGGTCAAGCTAGCTCTAGTATACTTCTTGATTCTGAGCCAATTTTAGGTCTATGGTTGAAACTTTGATCTCACATCTGTAGCAACTGATTCAATCCTTTGCATACAGTGTGGTATCATCATTACCTTATGTCAACATTGATGGGTTGATATTTGCTGAGAGATTAATAAGTCAGTGACATATTTTTTTATGCCAGATAACGTGTGTGGTTGGACTGTATATATGGTGTGCGGCTTCAGATCCTGCAGACCGTGGAGTTTTCCGGTCAAAGAAGTACCTTAAAGTTCCTGAAAACGGGAAGTTTCCTCAATCAAAGGAGTCAAAAGATGGTTGTGGTGGATCAGCTCTAGGTGGTGGTGCCAAGTCTCATGACAGCACATGTGTACAGGATCAAGAAAATGGAACTAACAAGAAACTGGAGTCATCGCAAAGATCTTGTCTCCTGCGTGTGATTTGCTCTCCTTGTGCATTGATTTGTGGTTGTTGCAGTGGAAGAGATGAGTCTTCTGAGCAGCAGATGAGTGAGGATGGAATGTTTTTTTGCAGTCTGTGTGAAGTTGAGGTGTGACAAAACATTTGAAACCACAAACTTGCTGTATTATTATTTCTCAGGACTAATCATTCTGGATATGGTTATTCCTTTTTGCAGGTCTTCAAGTACAGTAAGCATTGCAGAGTTTGTGACAAGTGTGTGGACCGTTTTGATCATCACTGCAGGGTATTGAAAAGATCTGTCTGGACCCTTCATTCTTATTTACATTTCTTATCTTCTTGTGCTTATGGAGTTGTGTGTGTTGTAGTGGCTAAACAACTGCATTGGCAAGCGGAACTATCGAAAGTTCTTCAGCCTCATGATATCAGCTATTTTGTTGGTAAGGATTGCGCTGATGATCTTTCATCACTCCATGAATGTTTTCCTCTTCTGTTAGTTAATCTCTGCCGTGATGTGTTTGATATTGCAGCTCATAATGCAATGGTCAACCGGGATCTTTGTGCTGGTATTATGTGTACTCCGCAAGAACCAGTTTAGTGCAGAGATTGCCTTAAAGTTGGGAAGCAGCTTCTCCCTAGTTCCATTTGTTATAGTCGTTGTAAGTTTTATCTTCTTATTATACAATTTGATCTTCTTCCCTTGCTGACTCCCGAATGCAAGATATGAAGGGTTTTTTCTCTTGCAGGCAGTTTGCACTCTGTTAGCAATGCTGGCAACGCTACCCCTTGCTCAGCTTTTCTTCTTCCACATTCTTCTCATTAAAAAGGTTGTTTCCAATGCCTCAAGTACATGTCAAGACTTGCTCTGGTAGTTATCAGACTTAACTAAATGAGTTTCTTTTAACAGGGAATTAGTACATACGACTATATAGTTGCACTTAGGGAACAAGAGCAAGAGCTAGAAGCTGGTGGAGGTCAACAAAGCCCTCAGATGTCAATGATCAGCTCTTTCACTGGACTAAGCAGTGCAAGCTCCTTCAATACGTTTCATCGTGGAGCTTGGTGCACCCCACCACGTTTGTTTCTTGAGGATCAGGTACCTTGCTTCTTCACCTCATTATTCACCAATTTTTCTTGTACCTTGTTTAATAATATAATATTATTTGCTCTATTGTGTTAATGTGTGTTTCTGTATACAGTTTGATGTAGTTCCTCCAGAGAATGCGTCTGTAAGTTCATACGGGAAGAAGTCAGTGGTTGAAGAACGCGTCAAGAAGAAGAACCAACCTGTGAAGATCAGTCCATGGACTCTAGCCCGCCTCAACGCAGAAGAAGTCTCAAAGGCAGCAGCAGAAGCTAGAAAGAAGTCCAAAATAATCAAACCTGTAGCCAGACGAGAAAACCCCTTCCTTGGATTAGAAGCAAGCAGCAGCTTCGGAAGCAGCGGCCGTAGAAACTTCCCAGCAAAGTTCGAAGCTGTTAATAGTAGTAACGGGAAGCACCAGCGAAGGCAATCTAAGCGCATACGGTTACCAGCAGAGTTGCCTCTGGAACCGCTAATGAATGTTCAGACAAGAGCAGCTATTATGGAGACATCAACCAGCTCAGGGCTAGGTCCTCTTCAGCTTGAAGCAAGAAGCGCGTTTCAGACAAGCCGTGCAATGTCGGGATCAGGTGGTGGTGTTATGGTGACGTCTTCACCAGAGAGCAGCTTAGACTCGCATGACATTCAACCTTTTAGAGTTTCGTCTGAAGCGGAGGATTCAGCGCAGCTTAATGGGTTTTCTTCAGCTGTTGGTTTGATGAGTCAACTAAGAGGACAACAACAACAACAACAGCAGCAGTCAATGATGATGATGCCATTGTCAAGGTCTACAAGTGATGGCTACGATGCATCTGGTGGAGAAGACAGTGATCAGGTTCCTTCTAGAAACATCCACAAATCAAGATGAGAAAGTATAATTAAGTTTTTGAGCTTTGTAAAGGTTTGAGAGGCATTCTTTGATAAAATGCTGTGGTCACATTCAAGAAAAGTCAACATTCTAAGACAAATGTTTAAAAGAGACTCTTACAGTGTCTGCCAAGAGCTCTTAGGAGAAGGCATTAGGAAGAGTTGTGGATTCTGAAGATTTTTTATTTTTATTTTTATTTCAAGGTAATGAGAACAGTTTGAACATTAGGGATTGACCAGAACTTTCATTTCTTGTTTTGCAAGGAAATGATCTTGTTTTTTTTTTTCATGAAAAGAATGTCAAGTTGCACAATTCATATGTTGTTATCTCAAATTCTTGCAAACCTCCTGTTTTTTGTAAGAAAGTCACTACAAACAATTCAAGTTTGTCTCATAGACATTCTCAGAGGGTTAGAAAGTATAACTAAAGTTTAAAGATACTTCTCATAGACTTAATTTCGTATTCTCAGCATCAGAATCTTTTTCTTATAAAGACTTGCAGCTTGCATGTTTAGGAAACAGGAATGTCATTACTGGATCATAAAGTCGACCCTGATGAGATTAATTTAATGTGGTTTGATGGGATATTTATGACATACACCACGCATCACCGTCATAGATTTTAGGATTGTACACAATTCAATCAAGATTTAGTTTTTAAATTTATTTATTTATTTTTTTTTTCTTACAATATTTTTACAATCATTTTTCCTTCTGCCTCAGGTTGTCTCGCGATACCTTCGACAGCTTGACCCGCAGCTGTATCTTGACCAACCCCAGGTCCAATAGAAGCAAGTCCAACAGCCAACCCAGCAGCAATAACAGAAGCAGCATTTCATTATCAAAATCAAGCTGAAAAGCAATACATAAAAAAAAAAGATCTTATAAAAGTTTTAGTAGTTCCAAAGAAAATATACAGAGATCTCAAGAAAACATATGAGAAGCAACGTTTGCTCTAGCTATACTCTCAATCAAACAATCATCTTTAAAAGAATCAGTGATTTGAAAAACCTCGGTATAATAAAAAGATGTACCACTCTTTTCTTCATCAAGACCTCGATCAACAAAGTATGATATTTTAAAAACATATTATCACACTCAACTTGGTCACATTATCATTTTAACTTTGATCCACAGTCAAAGCTTGGAAAACATGACAACTTAAAAGCCTAATAATTGATTCCTTGTCCCTATACACTATTCTGAGAAATCATATGAAAATTTCGGAAGGAACATCTACGAGAACCTTATTAAGAGTCAGTTGATTAAGCGTTTTGCAAGTGTAAAGTTTCTTAGTCAAGTTTATAGATTTTCTCTATAACAAGTTTAGGCAGCAATGTCTAGATATAACGTCATGGTTTTGACAGAATCGCTGTGGCAACTACATCTTTAATTGGAAAAGACACAACACTTTTTGCCCAAGTAAAGCTCTAACAATGTCTTAGACTAATGTTTGTTTGTCCTTTCTTATATATTATACTAGCTCTTATTAGAAAAAAATAAAAATATTTAGAAAAAATAAAACTTACCGCAAAACATTTGAACCACATCTAGAAGACGTGCTAGGGTGTCTGAGTCCAATATATATGGCTTGATGAAGTAGCTCTTGCTGGTGTTAGAAACGCTTTGTGCTACTCTAGAGCCGACTCGAAATCTGCAAAATAAAAATTAACAAATTGAGAATTTATAAAAAACAATAGCAAAGGAAAAAAACAACAGTTTGTATCAGTAAGTGTTTGGCAGTCGATCAAAGTCCAATATATAATTATGTTATTCAATGTACATCAAGAATGACAATCAAATCTAGGCTAATACATATGTGCAAAATTCGTAATGTTTCATGATTAAAAAGACTTTAAATTTATGTATGTGATTTAAGAATTTTATTATTTGTTAACTGAGTCTCTTGTACCAATTAAATTATGTGATTTATATTATTTTTTGTGTGTTTATATTGTATGTATTTAGAGTTTTGTAATTTTTTTATTTTAATAATATTAAATTTAACATTAGTTTGTTAGATAAGATAAATATATAAATAAAAATAAAATAAAGTAATATAAAGTAATATTTAATTCATTTTATCTATTTATGTTAACTACAGTAAAAAAATATTATTAATATGTAGTTATTATATTGTAATAGATAAATGTATGAATTAGAAATAGTATGGTAAACTGTAGAATTTAATTCAACAAAACTATAATAGAAGTTAAAAATGAAGTGAGTATTGAATAATTAGGTGGAACATAAAAGATCATGTGAAACTGAAAAAGAGAAAAAGAAAAAAAAAAAGGAAAATTGTCAAATATGACTCACAACTTGATTTCAAATGTAAAAGTAAACCCAAACTTGAATCAAATGCAAAAGTAACCTAAAAGACTATTGAAATTACAACCAGTCACTTGTGAACAAACAAAAAAACTGATTTTTTTTACGTTTCTAACACCCGTAAGTCGTCTATCCAGACGACTTTACAGTAATACAGTAAGTCGTCTGGACAACTTACTGGAAAGTCGTCTGGACTAGTTCTACTTAGAAATAATTTAAATTTTTTGTAAAAAATATTTGGTTAAGTGAAAAATTGAAATCATGTAATTAACATATGTTTTAAGAGATATAAATTAAGATATAACAAAAGTTAACCGGACCGAGCCTTTAATTTTTCAATGTACTTTTAAACCTAACCAGATTATTTACCGGACATATATAAGGTGTTTTTTTATTCAATGTTTCGCGAAATTCAGAAAAGATTTCGCAGGCGATTTCCGTCGATTCTCTCTAATCCATCGTTCTCACCGCCGGTTATCTCTCTGCCGTTATCACCGTCGTTCTCACCACCGTTCTCACAACCGCTTCCTCTATTTAAGATCTGAGAGAAAACTCTAACACACATTCTCTCAGAGGCGTCTCGTTGAACTCCGCCGCCGGTAAGTTATATCTCTTACTGTCGAGTGATTGATTGAGGAAAAGATGAACATAAAACGTTGTCTCTATAAATTTTTTACACTCGTTCTTTTTTCACGTCTATTTTTGCAGATATATAACCTCTATGTCGAAGGCGACTATATCTTCTCCGAATTTTCAGGCCGGCTTTAAAATGTTCTATTGGAAGTCTTGGAAGACTGATTATTAAGTCGTCTGGAAAGTCTTCCAGCTGGAAGACTTTCCAGACGACTTAATTATAAGTCTTTCAGATGGAAAACTTTCCAGACGACTTGATTATAAGTCTTTGATTGTTTTGAGATGATTGACTTAATTATAACTCTTTGATTGTTTTGAGATGGATATACCAGAACTCCCCCGTAGGATACATACATTAGGGGAAGAGCCCCCCGCAGTGCATAGCATTTCGTATCATACTTGTTGGACGTTGCATACTGCTTTAAAGAAAGCTCTTCATGATGACGAATATGAAGAGGTGAAGGAGTCGAAGTTGGGAGTTTTCATCTAGTTCCAAGAGCTGGGATTTGATTGGGCTTCAAGGCTGGTTCACTACCTGCTCGGTTTCCAGCTGGACATAAAGAAGAAGTATGAGCTGTGGAGTCTCGTTGGTCCAGAACCTGTGAGGTTTTCACTGTTAGAGTTTGAAAACCTCACTGGTCTAAACTGCTAGTACATCGAGGACCTTGAGAGACCTCACTGTGTTGTTACAAAAGAGTTGACTTCTTTCTAGGAGATGTTGGGAGTTCATGTCGAAGCTGGGCCATCTACTCAGGAGATAATAGCAGCATTTGAGAGATGCGAAGGGTGGTCTCGGGATGATCGCAAGCGGCTCGCGTACCTTGCCATCTTCACTGGATACATTGAAGGGAGAAAATATTCAACCCCTACACGGGTTAGTCTGGCAAGGCTGGTCATGGAGCTAGAACGGTTTGAGAATTATCCAAGGGGGAGAGTCATGTTTAAGGTGCTGATGGACTCTGTGAAGGGCATAGATATTTCGGGTTGTTACACTATTAATGGGTTTGCGCAAGCTCTCCAGGTCTGGGTGTATACAGCTCTGCCGGAATTGGGTGCTAATTATGGTAATCCTCTCCCAAACAATCCGTCTCCACCGATACTGGCTTACAAGGGTCGCAAAGGACGCAAACAGTTTAAAAAGGCTATCCTCAGTCAGGTATTTACTTCAATCTAGACGACTTCGCAAAAAACTTATAAGTAAGTCGTCTGATAAGTCTTCCAACTGGACGACTTAGTAGAAGACTTATAATTAAGTCGCCTGGAAAGTCTTCCAGCTGGATGACTTAGTAGAAGACTTATAATTAAGTCATCTGGGAAGACTATCCAGACTACTTAATTATAAGTCGTCTACTAAGTCTTTCCAGACGACTTAATTATAAGTCATCTACTAAGTCGTCCAGCTGGAAGACTTTCCAGACGACTTAATTATAAGTCGTCTGCGAAGTTTTTTCTTTCCATCTTTCTTAATCCGTCAAATATCGAAGTTCATATCTTCTATTTACTGCAGACTAGGGTGATCAACTTTGTT
>NC_027753.1:34062242-34064910 GCF_000695525.1 Brassica oleracea var. oleracea
ACTCATGTTTGTGAAGAGACCGTGGAAGTGGACCATGGATTGCTGGGAAATCACCGGTACTTGGGTCAATACAAAGCCGGCGGTTGTGAGTCCAACGAAGAAAAAGGTAGTGAAGGAAGACAATCCAAAACCTCAGAAGAAAGCTCGTAAAGAGGCTAGTGAAGAGGCAGCTGCAGAGGCAGCTGCAGAGGCTAGTGAAGAGGCAGATGCAGAGGCTAATGAAGAGGTGACTACGACTGTTGGTGGGTTGACCAAAGAGGATATTAAAACCATGCTTAAGGACATAGTATCACCACAAAAAGGAAAGGGAGGAAGGGAAATGTTTGAGACGTGCCTTAAGGAGATCAAGTATCTGTCAGAAAGGGTGGAAGCTGTGGAGAAGAAGGTTGGTATCACCACAAAACGGAAATGGATATCAGCTCAAAACACTACCCCTCCGCCTAACAAGAGATTGACTAGACAAAGTCTTAAGAATAAGAACTGAAAAGTTGCATTTGCTTTGTTTCTTGTATGTCAGAACATGTGTGCTTTGTTTATAGTGTATGAAATGGATCTTTGGACAAAGTCATTGGTTATTATTATTTGAAATGAATTTTTGGTTATTATTGTATAAACCCATTTTGTATATTGAAGAGTGAAAGTGTTAATGGGACGAACGCGGGAAGGAAGAGCATGCCGGAGGATAAATGTCCAGATGTGCCCGCAGATTCTAGTTCCTCGAAAGATAAAGCTCCAGAACCGAGCCTTGTTCTATTGGACAAAAATCAATCCACTGTTTCGGATTTACAGAAGGAGGATGCTAGATATCTGGAAAAGAGGGATGTTGCTTTGGCACTTTACCGTGCAAAGAGTGATCGAACAAGGAAACTTGCTGCCTCACAGCAATCTCCTTATACGGCAAACAGCACGGCCAAAGTGATCATTCCAAACAAAAAGCTTTATCCAGGCTATAATCCTTTTGCACCAATTGACAAGAAGAAGTTGAAGGAGCTCGCTGATTGGTTGAAAACTTGTCCGTAAGTGTTTGCTTTTCCCATAATAGCTTGCTTTAGTCTACAAAAACTGATTGCTTTTCAACATTTTGTGTTTACAGTCATTATAGAACACCTCTCGATAAAAAACCACGTACAATGAGAACTTGGTGGTATCAAATCCTCCAGACCTGCTTAGAGTGGCTGGCGGACTGTGTAAGTCTTCTGCTATGACTTAGATGACTTACTGATAAGTCTTTTTTGTAGACGACTTACCAATAAGTCGTCTGGTAAGTCGTCTACGTAGAAGACTTACCAGACGACTTACAACTAAATCGTCTGATATCTTCTGGCTTGTACCCTATTTTATATGCAGCATATTAATGCTTGGATTAATGTGCTGAGGAAGAGGTACGACGCTAACCCACAACTTTTCAGGAGCGAGAGAATGTGTTTCCTTAATCATCTCTTTGCTCAGCAATGGAGATTCAACTACAAGGATTTTAAGGACTCGGAGCCCGATCAGAACAGTTTAGGAAGAAGACTCCTTGGTGGGGTGTGGAATTATTATGCAGGCACCATACCATCATTTTGCCAATCGAACAAGGTTTGGGAGACGGATATTGATGATGTCTATGCGCCAGTGAACTCGACACTCATTGGATTGCTATGTGGATATCGATCCCTAAGAGGCACATAGTCGTCTTTGACATCATTTGTTCCAGTATCTCCCCAGAAGAACTCGATGTGGTTATGGAGCTTTTTCTCTACATGGTCCCTTATCTGTTTGTTGAGTGCACTTCCTCAGACGAACAACGTGCCCAATATAGCCTGGAGCCATTCACATATGAGAGACCGACCAATATACCTCCGGCCCGAGCTGGTGATTGTGACGTGTACGCTCTAAAGTACATTGAATGTTATGCTCTTGGGATATAGTTTAATAAAAAAGACTTTGCTAAGCCCAACGGGAAGACTATGAGGGATAAGATGGCGGTGGATATATTTCAAGATCTTCCTGACGCGCATGAGTTCGAAAACAAGGACAATGATGCCAACTTGGGTGCGTATGAGGAGTGATAAACATGCTACGTTAAATTGTTTTGTATGATAGATTAGGCTAATGTGTGTATTTGAACTTGATCCCTATTTTGTAACCTATAAGTAGTCTGGGAAGTCTTCTGTGCATTGATCTTTTGTAACCTTTCGGATAATATAAAGGGCAAGACCTTCTTAAATTTGTTTGGTAGTCCAATTTGACAAAGAAGTTGACACAGATAAGTTCATGACACAAATTTTTAATACATAGACTAAACACTGGACGACTAACTGGACGACCTTCTGGACGACTTACTTGAAGGTCTTCTGGAAGACTAAACACGAGACGACTAACTTGAAGGTCTTCTGGAAGAATAAACCCTTGACGACTAACTGGACAACCTTCTGGACGACTTAATTGAAGGTCTTCTGGAAGACTTAACACTGGACGACTAACTTGAAGGTCTTCTGGAAGAACTGCAAACAAAAAATCCTTTGAGTACACTGGACATACAAGTGTGGAGATATGCAAACCAGCAGATGTTTGGAGCCAGCATCATTTCTGCTGGTAATGAGTAGGTTATCTCCATAGATTATGTGCTCATGTCCAGGTATAATCTTCTTGAGTCATTGCAAGAAGTTCAGCATGTGTCGAACCT
>NC_027753.1:34065101-34075408 GCF_000695525.1 Brassica oleracea var. oleracea
TTTTTTTTTAACAAACAAAGATGACGACTTACAAGGAAGTCGTCCGTTTGACCAGAAGACTTACTCGTAAGTCTTCTACAGTCAGGCTACTTACAGGTAAATCTTATACGCGAATAGATCTGGAAAAAATTTCAATGTCATACCTTAAACTAGTGAGATGACTTCCTTAGCACACATAGTCTTCTCCAACCACCCAGAACCTCAAACGAAAGTAATCCACCAAGAATAGTATGCTTAAATGGCTCTATCAACCATAAAAAAATTTGAATCAAAAGCTTGAGTTTTTTGGATGAATATGGAGGCAAAGTGAAAGAGTCGTTGTTTTTAGTTCATAACAAGTGAGAAAGAGATAGTGTAAATCGATTCAAGGTGCATTAAGAGCTTCAAATTGGTTGTTCATGGGGGTTGGTGTATTGATTGTAATGACAATCTTGTAAATACTTGAAGATGATGAGGTTGAGAGAGTAAAAATGCAATTTTCAAAAAAAAAAAAAAAAAGCTAATGATTTTTTCGTGAATAATATGAACTTGTGAGGTGAATAGGACAAAAAAAAAATCTAAGAAAAGCATGAGTTAGTTTTAGGTTTGACTTTGAGTTTTGAATCAATTTTGCAAAAAGCCCAAAAAGAATATTGAATTGCTAGAAGCCCAAAAAAGAATATTGAATTGCTAGAACCATTGTAGATGAAGTTAGAGATATTTTTTTGATCAAAAAAAAAAAAAAAAGAAGTTAGAGATATTTTTACTCAAGTACGGATCAACTTGTAAGATAATCAATCATATAGTGGGGTTTTTTTAATTAGTTTCTGAAATTCCTTTAGTTCATCGTCCCTGTATCGACAATAGAAGTCGCTAAACAGAAAAATGTAATAGTGTTGAAAACTGAAGTACTACATATCGATATAATGAACCTTCTTTAAATCTTAAAACTAGTTTATTTGTTATTAATACAAATTTTATTTGGAGTCTTATCAATACGAAACTTATTTGGAGCTAAACTTGCAAGTGTCACGGTACATCAGCTAAACTTTGCAAGGAGAAAGTGGAGGACCGCAAAGACAGTCGTTCCCAGCAAACGCACTGGCCGGAAACTTTGTTGTCGGAAGCTTTCCGCAAAGGTGGTTCTGACTCACGTTCAATGTCTGCAGTCCAGCAACCGTGGCCGGCACCATCCCGAACACCAAGTTTCTCGACAGATGTAACGTTTTCAGCGTCTTCGCACACGTTAGCTTTCCCATATCAAACCGGAGCTTGTTCCCCGGCGCGCGGAACTCCACCAGATACTCCGTCTGGTTCAGAAACCTGGCCGGACTCCCCGAGATCTCGTTTTGAGACAGATCAATGAAATCATAGAAGTAATATTCCGCTGGCTTCCAATCGTCTAAGCTCATCGTGATCCCGCATTTTGCAAGCTTCAACGAGAAGATGATTGGCGACGACGTCACCCACTTGGGAATAGTTTTGAGGTGAAACTTATTGTAGGATAGATCCAGAGACTCAATTCCCTTAACGTACAAAGCAGGGAAAGGATCGGTAAGAAGATTGTGTGAGAGATCAAGATTGAAGATTTTGGTGAGATTCGCGAAGCTCTTGGGCACGACTCCAGAGAACTGGTTGCGTGAGAGATCCAACGTGTCAAGCGCCTTGAACCTCGATAGATAGTCTGGAATCTTCCCAGAGAGTTTGTTACGGCCTACTTCGAGAAACCTGAGAATTGGCGCAAGCGATGCGATAGACGGGGGAAGGTTCCCGGAGAATCCGTTGCGAGAGAGAACGAGAGATCGGAGCTCCGGCATGGATTTGAAAATATCGGGGATAGTTCCGGAGAGACGGTTACCGCCAAGATTGAGAAAAGACATGAGCTTGAGATTAGCGATCCCTGAAGGTATTGTCCCGGTTAAGAGATTACCCCCAAGATTGAGCTGAGATAGCTTGGTCAAATTGGAAATGGAAGTTGGGATCGGACCGGTGAACCGGTTTCCTTCCAGGCTAAACGCTTCAATCTGGCTTACCGAACCGATATTAACCGGGAGTGGACCGGAGAGACGGTTGTTCTCTATATAAACGAATTTTAGCTGTGGTAACCGGAAGAGGAATTGTGGAAAAGGTCCGGTGATGTTTTTGAGATTCATCAAGTAAATACCATCGAGGTGTTGGAGTTTGGCTAACGACGAGGAGATTGTGCCGGAGAGGAAGCTTCCGGCGACCTCGGATTGTCCACTGACCGTGAGTGCGGTGACTCGGTCACCGGTAAGGCAAGTGATACCGTTCCAGGAGCAGCAAGCAGTACCTTTCTTCCATGAGCTGAGAATGCCCGAAGGGTCTCTTGTTATACCCGATTTGAAAGCTAGAAGACCTGCCTCGTCATCTGGATGACACGTGGCGGCTTTGATGGGGTTTAGACACCGGATGATGATAACGGCTGCGAAGATGAATACTGAGAAAGAATAAGAAGAGTTCATGATGGTGTTGTGTTGTGGGGTTGAAAGAAACGAATGGATGGTATTAATAGAGAGTAGAAGAGTGTCTGTGTCGGCTCGAGATGTTCAAAGTCAAAGTTGACAATTTTGACCGATCCATTTGCATGTGAGTGTGAGACATACAATTAAAGGTTTCCGTCCCTAAACGTGGTCGAATTTATCAGTCCCAACAGGCTTGAAAAAAACTATTTCATCGGATTTTAAGGGTCTGAATGGCGACCGCGGAATTGATAATATTAGCGGAACGGAATTTAAGTGCGGTACGATTTAACTGCGGTTCGTGCGGTTTGCGGAACAAGTGCGGTTTTGATAAAATTAGCGGTGCAGAATTATGTTGATTGGTGAACATGTATAGTTTGCGGAATTGAACAATTTAAAAAAATAACGTTAAACAAAAATATCAATGAAATCAATAAAATTTAAATTTAAATGTTCTATTTACTGTTATTGATGTAATTTTTTTTCTTATTTAGAAAATTTTAATACCAAAATTTATCTGAATTAAAAATTTAAATTACATATATATTAAATAAGAAAATAAGTAAAATACAAAAAAAAAACATTATCGACTATTTTGATTTTCCTACAACATATTTGCAATACTTTCTATTATTTGTGCCATTTGTTCTCCGTGTGCCGTATAAATTTCTTCTGTATCAGCAATATAAGGTTTCAGATCTCTGTTATCCAGTCTCGTATCTGGCATTGTATTTTCGAAGTCTTCATCCGAGTAGTTTTATATTTTGATAAAGTTATGTAATCTCATTGTAAGCTATTACCATTGCCAGAACATCGGTATCATGAAAAAAATTTCGATGCTCTATTCCATATATATGTGAATAATATATTCAAATCACATATTGACATGATGTTCAAAGATGCATTATCATGTGAAAATATTTTAAAATTTTGAACTTCTTATTTTTAAATTACAATTGGGAGAACTTGAGTTTTGTTATTAAAACGGATTGGATCACCGGTTTTTACAAATTTTACTTTTTTTACTATTTTGATTTAAATACAATTTTAGCATAGCCGTAACCGGATAGAGGAATGAGTTATAGTTCGCCTAGTTTAATCGGCTGGTTCGTTCCAGTTTTCAAAAACACTAGTATTATAGAAAATTTAAAGTTTGTTTGGATTATACGACGTATGAAATATAAATATATTTGTTAATAAAATATCTTTTCAAAAATTGTTATACTTTTAAATGAAAATATTTAATTTATAACAAAAAACTAAATTTAAAATAAAAATAAAATATATTACTTGTGTAAGGTATTAAAAATAATAACCAAGTGGTTTTGGCCTAGTGGTAAAGGGCTCACTGCTGTGAGTACCACCCTGGGTTTGATTCCTTTTGGCTATCCGGAGTGCCTTAAGTGGTAAGAAAACGTGGATCTTGCGGATCTCATAGTGATTAGTGCTTGTGTCTAGAATGCATTTGAGTCAATACCAATATTAAATATGTTATAATGTAAATATTATTCAAATACAAAAATAATAAAATTAGATAACCAAATACGACACATAAGATTTGATACAGTTTAATAAACCAATTTCACTTATAATTCTGTATCTATCTGATTTGTATTTAATTTATATACATAAATTTAATCATACAGAAGCATGATAAATATTTTATACGAAAAGATCGTTGAAAACCGCACAGCTTTAACAAAAACGCTGGTCACTATCTGCTGTACAATTTTAAGTGCGTTTTTTACTGTTTCATGTGTAAACTAAACAACTTGCGGTTTTGCTTTTCTTTCTTTACAATACCGCACCGAGTTTATAAAAATGTATGAATGGTGGGTTAATAGCGGTTTTGTTAAAAACCGCACTGAATACCGCCCCGCCATGGTTTCCATTCGTCGCCTAAGGCTTCGAATGGTGACCTTCGTCCCGTTCCGCCCCGCAGTTAAAAGTAACAAAAATTTCTACATATATTATATATTTATATATTTTTATAACTGTTAAAACCGCACCGCAGTTGAACCGCTTGTCCCGCACCGCTCAAACCGCAGTCACCATTCGGAGCCTAAGTCTCTTCATTATCCTAAACGCTTTTTTCTGCTAAAAAAGAAAAACATATTTTATTTTCTAATTTATTTGTTATGTTTTACGGAGTCAAAAAGTTCATTCAGAACCTACGAACATCATCTTTACTCTTAGAGCATGATTATTGGAGGGTTCTTAAGGTGGAGTTCTTATCGGAATATAAGAACCCGTCTCTTAATTTTTAACTAAAAAAGTTAAGAACCGCCTCTTAAAACTCTTATTTAAGAGACGGTTCTTAGCTTTTTTAGTTAAAAATTAAGAAAATGGTTCTTATATTCCGCTAAAAACCTCATTTTAAAAACTCCGTAATAATCATGATCTTAGCACTTAACATAGCTCCATCAGAATCATCCTGCTGATATACGAAGAATAATATATTAGAGACTAATATTAGAGATATAATATATCTTTGCCTTCTACTTAGTCCTACAAGCGGTGGTGTGGCAGTCATAGTTGACGAGCTTCCTTGCACCAAAGCTCTATTGCCAAACAAGCAACTGCGCAAGTGGGGATTCCGTAACTTTTATGCCACACTACGATTTTGCAATTGCAACGCAAATGGAAGAAGTGCTTTATTTTTTTAAAAATTATTATATTATTATGTTAGCAATGGACTTACATCTAGGCTGGGCATTTCAGTTTATTTATGGATTCAGTTTGGATTTCGCTCGGTTTGATTTATTTTGGTCTAAGAAACTATAATCAAAGTCAATCCAAATTAGTTTGGTTTAGCTTTGGTTTGGGTTCAGATGAGTCTATTTCGTTTGGTTTGGTTTGGTTTGGTTTGATTCGATTCGGGTTTTTCCCCACCCCTACTTACCTCCATGTTTTCAGCTCATTACTCCACTACATATTTAATACTAGAGGGGTGTTGGTTAAGAACGTTATTTGGTGTTTTTATTGTGTTATGTAGTAGTAATAATGATATGTTAATATATTTTGTCTTTGTTTTTTCAATAATGTGTTTTGTATGTATAGTAGTGAAGTGAGTCTCCAATATAAAAATATATTGAATTTCAATAACTTTGGATTTATGCATTTGTTGATTCTAAGATTAACGGTTTCAGCGTCAAAATTGTCTTTTATTTTTTTTCATATTTTTGAACATTATAACTTTCAAGATGTTTTTGTCTTTTTCCCATATTTTGAAATTGAGGCTTCAACATCTATGTATTTTGTTTACCTTTCTGGTATGTGGTGTTTCTCATCATCACCGAAAAAGACTCACCTCATGCTCTTGTTCTTTATCGCCTTCTTCACCTTGAGATTTCTGGTATTTGTTGAAAATCGGGTTTAGGAGTTCCCAGTTGTGCGGTTGTTTCTAGCATCGTTTTAGGCTGCTCCATTCAATATTGGATGCTCATCTTCTTCCTTAGATTTTAGCTGATGTTGTGAACTGCATCTCTTTGGGTTGGGTCAGAGTTTAGTCGTCTTTAAAGTTGTTTTCCTCGTCGTTGGCTTACCATTGATACTCCCTTCTCGTCTTGGTTTTCAAGATATGGTTTTTGGTGATCTGACTTCTATAGCTCGAGGACGGCTCCACGATTTGATGATTTCGTTTTGTCTACCCTTCTATTTATGTTTCCTCATCTCGTTGCAGCTTTCATCGCTTCTTGCGTCTCTGTGACTCTCTCTTTCGCCATGTTTGCCACTCCAGGTTTGGATAATGTTCTCCTCCGAGTATGCTCTCTAGATTTGGAAGATTGTTTATGGTCTCAAGTCTGGGCTCATGTTTCTCCGGGGTTGGCTTCCGTTTTCCCTCACTCATGTTGTTCTCTTCTTCCTTTGCTTCCCTTTGTATAAGTGTGCGGTATTAGTCTCTTGGAGCTTTGGTCCCTTCTATCCCGAGCTTTGTGGTTCTTCACCGGCATAGGCGTCTTGTTTGTGCTTGTTTAGTTTGTGAGGTGCTTCTTACCTCTTAGCTGGTGGTTGTGCTTATCGTTCGTTATGTATGTCTCTTCCTGCTTCGTGGTGATTTTGGCCTTCTGTTGATTATTCTTCCTCTAACCCGCTTTCTTGATTCTTTGCATTGGTCATTGATCACGCCCATTTGTGTTTGAGGGATTGTTTTATCTCAAGATTATCTTTCTACATTTTACTGACTTTTGATTGTTCTGGCCAAGACACTCTATGATAAAGTGGGGTAAGTTAGTTTTCGTTCTTGATCGCCTTTGAGTTCTGGACCTTTATTGTTAGTGTTACTTTGACATTTTTTTCTCTGTGATTATGGAGGTTTTATGTTTAGATTATGTGTTATGCTTTAGTTTGGTTAATATTAAGATACATATATAGTTGTAAATGAAATAATAGAAAATAGTAAAAAATAATAAAATAGCAAAAATTTATGTTATTTTTAGCTGTGAATAAATTAAATATTTAAAATACATTTATATTTTTTTACTTATTTCTTTATTCGTTTTGCAATTTTTTGAACAATAAAATAGATTAAAATAGATTATCAAACTTCAAATGATGATGGTTAGTGTGAGAATGATTAGATAGTATATAATTAGAAAATAGTGAACCAAATTGCAATAATCTAAAAGAAGAAGGATCTAAAATGTAAAAAGACAAAAAAGTGGACACATGTCAACAAACCCCTCTTCCACATGTCATAAGAAGAGAGAAAAGTCTACTTTATATATATAGATAGATAGATCTTAAAATTGGAGATTTAGATTAATGTTTCACTTGTGTATTCTCATAACCGGTCTCAAATACCAACAATTATGTTCTTTTGGCCACAAAACTACTAATCTCTTATGTGTGTACTCCAAAATATTTTGTTTTGTTTGATATTCATAGATCTGTATAAATTTAATAAGCTAAACTAGATTTTGATCATCGTTTAAAAAACACAAATTATTTTAAAATTTATTTAAATTTGTTTTTAATCGACCATTAAACATTTTATCACATGCAAACTATTTATTTTAAAGTATAGATCAACATGCGTAACTTGTTTGAAATATAAAGGCGGAGTCAGTGAAGCATGACCAGCAAAAATGAATGAGAAGAGATGCAACTTTCATAATATACGGTGTTAATTAATCAAATTAAATGGTCAGAATCTAACATTTATATCAAATAATAGTTTCTATATTTCTGAAAAGATTTCGTGTTCTTCAGGAAATAATAACCGAAGAATCACCCAAAAATCGGGATAGAGAATGATGAGAAAATTATTAAATGCAAAGAATATACAATTCGTAAGGTGAAATAAAAAGTATTTAATTTAAAAATATTACTACAAGTACAAATGATTCATATTGTATATATAAAATAATCAGTGGTTTTATTGTATATGTTTCATGGTGTAAGCTGTAGCTTAGAAATATATGCTATATTGTTGTATTGTGATCGATGGTTAGCGATATTTAAAATTTATGTTTATAATATAAAAATAAAGGTAAAAGATTCATAATTGGACATAAAATAAGAATTATAAAAGGGCAAATAACATCACCAATAATTATTTAGAGTCCAATATGTACCATTATGATTAGTTTAGTTTAACGCTCGATGATAAACGTAGAGTGATTCAAATATGATTGTCTTATTAGGTCCATTTATATTTTTTGATCAGGATACCATTAATGAATTATCTAGTTTATGCGTAAAATGAAGAATAGTTTTAGGAAATTTAAGTTTTTCATTAAAGGCAAAAAAAAAATAGGAATGATTATGTTTTAATAGTATAGATGATTAAAAATACATGACAGCTGTTTGGTCGATAAATTAATGGTAGTATTTGATTTCATAATATAAATTGTTTCATTTTTTTTTTTTTTGTCGACAATATAAATTGTTTCATAATTCTATTCAATTTTGCATCTATAGGATATTGTTAATCAATATCCCAAAGATATGTGTTAGAGTAAATACCAACACACTGAATATAACTTAATAATTAATTTGAGTGTACAATTTTCGCATGGGAAGCAAAGCAAGTACCACTCAGTTACATACGATTACACGTATAATATACCATACAAATAAATCAATTAGAAAGAGACTGAGAGAGAACGGACGCAGTTTGGTACTTGTTCTCTTACTCGTCTAAAGAATTTAACTTGTCTGAAAAAGATGAAAAGAATTACATTTTCGATTGTCTTTCCCCTTTTCATATTGAGTGACAACTCGCAAACAAAATCATTAAAGTAAACAATCCGTTTATAATACTAAAAACTAGGAAATCTCATGATTGGTTCTGTAAAGATTTACAAATAAAATCATTATGTTATAATTCATGAAGTGGATGGTTCATAACCTAGACCATATAAGTTCAAGACTAAAGTTCATTGGAGGTTTACATCCAGCCACATGAAAGACTCATTCAACCTTAGTCTTTATGATTTTGACCATGTCATTATGTAGAGTATCTTTGTAATCAATTCTCCCTTTGACTCCACCTTGTATGAACCACTATATATAGTGGTGTAAGCAATAAGAAATATACAACACATTCTCACAAATCTTCTCTCAAATCTTAACACGTTATCAGCACGAGACTCTCTCCACCTGAGCAATCTCATCCGCCGGCGATCATCTCTTTTCCGGCCATCTCTGCCGGCCCTCAGCCTTGCTCCGCCGGCCAGGTTTATCCCTAGGCCTGGGCATAAAATTCGGAACCCGAAATCTGAACCGAATCCGAACCGAAAAACCCGACCCGTTATCCGACCCGAAACGTAAAAATACCCGAACGGGTCTTGTAGGGTGGTACAAAAAATATCCGAACTCGAAGTGTTATTAACCGAACCCGAACGGGTAACCCGAAAAATCCGAAATTAATAGTCAATATAAATATTTTGAAATATATATAAGTATTCTAATTATTAAATTCAATATTTGCGGTAATATTATATATAATAATAAATATTAAAATTCTAATAAATGCTTTAAGTACACAATTAGTTATAAATAAGTATTTTATAATTTGTTCATTGAAATAAAAGTCTACTCTCTATAAGGCAATACATATTGTTTACAAATGATGTTTGTTTTCATGTTTGATTTAACATTTTATTGTTATTTTATATGTGATAGATTAATTTTTATTTAATTTAGATGTTTTTATTTATGTTTTACTTCAAAATTTTTGTTTTTTACTTTGGTTATATCCGAACCGAACCGATATAACCCGAATCCGTACGATATATGATTACTTTATGGGTTTTATGATGCAATACAATTTGAACCGAACCCGAAGTGTTATTATCTGAACCCGACCCGTACTAATAAAATTTTAGTATGGGACCTAGAAGCATAAACCCGAAAATCCGAAAACCCGAAAAACCCGATCCGAATGCCAACGGGTACCCGAACGCCCATGCCTAGCTCCGGGCTTCGGGAGCGACCTCAGTGGGTCGCTCTGAGAGGTCGCTCCGGCTCCATTGTGTTGTCGTCATGCAATAGAAATGCGAGCGACCTCGGGGTGTCACTCTGGCCAAGTCGCTCTGGGCTTCGGGAGCGACCTGGAGTGGTCGCTCTGATAGGTCACTCCGGCTCAGTTTTCGGCTTCCACCGGGATGAGATGGCGAGCGACTTCTCGGGGTCGCTCCAGCGAGGTCGCTCTGAGAGGTAGTTTGGAGCGACCTCTTGGTGTCGCTCCGTGATGTCGCTCCCATGCTCTGCTCGTCCAATGATCACCTATAACACTTCTTTTGAGCTCAAAATGCACCCAAATGCCTCCAAGAACTCCATGTGGTACTCCAACACCTGATAAAGACTCATGTATGCAAAATGCAACCTAAACGTGGCTAAATC
>NC_027753.1:34080494-34114690 GCF_000695525.1 Brassica oleracea var. oleracea
CCTTAGAAAAGGTTATAGACCATCACCACAAATTAGCCAAATTTTGGTAATACTTATGGTTGGTCGAATTCTCAGCATGAACCAACCAAGCTGTGGTATGAATGAATAAGCTATCATAAAGATAAGCTATAAGATCGAAGTTCATCTTTGAACAAAAGGTATAGGACCACATTATGCGTCCATATGCGACCCAACGGGTCCGACCATCATATATGAAGATAATGCAGCTTGCATTGCTCAACTCAAAGACGGGTATATCAAAGGTGACCGAACCAAACGTATTCTACCCAAGTTCTTCTTTACCCATGAGTTGCAGAAAGCTGGAGAGGTCAACGTCCTTCAGATCCGGTCTAGTGAAAACTCAGCCGACCTCTTCACCAAATCATTGCCCTCTTGCACATTCAGGAAGTTCACGCAACAAGATTGGCACGCGTAGACTCAAGGACCTTCAGTGATGTCCAAATCAGGGGGAGTAATGTGTGTTGTACTTTTTTTCCTTTCTCTGGTTTCCCTTTTTACCACATTGGGTTTTGAGTTTTCTAGGAGAGGTTTTAATGAGGCAACATTAGCATGTTACAAGCCCTATATGGTTATGGCATCCAAGGGGGAGTGTTATGAATCATGAAGTGGATGGTCCATAACCTAGACCATATAAGTTCAAGACTAAAGTCCATTGGAGGTTTACATCCAGCCACATGGAAGACCCATTCAACCTTATGTCTTTATGAGTTTGACCATGTCATTATGTAGAGTATCTTTGTAATCAATTCTCCCTTTGACTCCACCTTGTATGAACCACTATATATAGTGGTGTAAGCAATAAGAAATATACAACACATTCTCACAAATCTTCTCTCAGATATTAACACATTAAAATAAATTGATATCGAGTTTCGATATATAAATCACTAAAGTTTTGAGGTATAAATGAAGCATATATTCACAAGTGTGTACAAAGGCAAAGCTATATAGAATAGAAGAGAAATCAAACTTCACTCGAAGTGGAAGAGAGAAGAGGACTAGTGAGGCTATCGTTTCTGCTTCCTGAGAATCGAAGCGGGCGCAGAGCTGGATCTTGGTACGCACTGACCAAGTTGTCGTAAAACTCACCCATTCTTGGATCGTTTTGATCTTCCCTGTCTCTCTTCGTCAACACCTAAAGAGCCACAAAACACACACACACAGAGTTAATTCCATTTACGTTCTTGCAATCCTCCCAAGGAGATTTCGGATTGGTACCTCGGCGGGATAGGCGGTGAATATAGGCATGAAGCGTTTACGACAGAACTCGTTGAAGAGGAGAGTGAAAACCGGAAGAGGAATAAGCAAGTAGGTAGCTAGTTCCATCTTCTTGAGAGCAAATAAACCAATTGCGATACCGTGCATGAGTACAAGAGAGAATACCATCGTATAGTGTATCATTGGCCAAAACATCCCTCCTGTTTCATACTTTGGTTCGTACACGTTTATGAACTGCATCCATAAATAAAACGCAATGGACTGCTTAGTTCAAGTGGAAGGAAAAATTTAAAAAATGAGTGTCACGTCACAGTGTCACACATACCTGGTTACGGTAGATGATGTACGCAAGGACAAAGTATAAAAAGATGAAAGGGAGAATCAACGGAGCTAAGAAGAAGTATGTAATCCCAAGTAGCCCGAAGAAGAGAACTCTTGGGGTGTCTCTGTGGTACCGCATTGGGGGGACTTCAAACTCTTCTTCCGTTGGTTCGAGTGATCTTTTCACGTAACTGACCATGAAGGGAACTACGCGGAAGAGTTCAGTAAGAGTATCCGTCCACCCTGTTGTCACCACATAGGCGATGAAAAACGAAGCCTGAGCTGGAACAGCCACAGCCAACTTGAAAAGAATCTCCTTTGGATCGAGAATCACAGAGAGCTTGTAGAAGGCTGAGCCAGAGAAAACAGTTGCGAAGAACACATTCCATATTGTGAACCAGATCACTTTGTTGCAAGCGCTCTTTTGTATGTCGCTATGGCAGATGTGGCCTTGGAAAGAAGAGAGAAACTCCATGATGGGTGGTACGATTTTTAAAGATGTCTGAAGTATAAGACTCGGAAGGTACCCAGTTATGATCTGACTTACAATCTTCCTGCATAACGTTTAGCACAGTGAGCATTAGAGTATTGTTTTTTAAATGTAAATGAGAATGGGAGAACGTTAACGTACATTGATAGAATCAAAGTGAGGAAGGGGAAGAAGTATTCTAGCGCTGAGAGGTTGGTGAGACCTTGGACGAGCACGACTGGAACAAGAAACAAGGTGGTAAGGATGAGACAAGCGAACGCAATCACGATCTTAGAAAGCCATTTCTGCATAAACGATGCGGAGAAGAAAGGCCAGTGGACATCGTGAGGCTCTGGCGCTGGTTCTGTCAGCCAGTAAGTGGGGTTGAGTGACTGTGGCATGTGGAGTGCCATTGCAGCACCGTAACGAGACTTGAATGATACAAACGCAGCTCGAACTTCCTACAACCATGAGAGGAATATGTAAATAATGAGGAGTAATGTAGTATGCAAGAACTAATATCTAAGGGCATACTTTTCCAGGTGATGAAACTTCAGCTTGGCCCAAACGTATGTTGTGTTCCAGTTCCTCTAACACTTTCTCATAGTGACCCTCAGGAGTGTCCTTGCGACTGAAGAATCTCATTGGCGTCTTTTTAACCCGCTGGGGATCTGCCTGCTTCTTATGATGAACTTTTTTATATAACTTCTTGGCATTATCCTGCAAGAGGGCAGAGTTGAAAAAGAAGACACACAGATACACTGTGTAATGGAAGAAGGCAGATTAGGTGTTTCAGGGACTTACAACGACGCTTCGGAGCTTACTAGTTCGATGGATAACCACATGAGACAGGTAGGTAGAGGAATGATTTTCTCTGAAGAACCTATCAACAGTGTCGCTCACAGTGGCTCCATCAGAAGAAGGGACATTACGGACCAAGATGGTGAACTGATTTGGCTGAGGTTTGGATGAATGGAAATGCTCAATCCTTTTCATGCCAATATATCTGAATTCCTGTCAAAGACAAAACCATTCTAGTGACAAATCTTCTAAAGAGTCATCAGTAAGAGAAGTTTGGTATTTGATTAGAATGGAAAGAAACTCCCTTACAAAGTAAAGAAGACAGCAGACAAAAGCAGTCACAAGATATATAGCTCCAAAGTGAACCCATAGCCTGCAAGAAACCAAACAAAAGAGCACTAATTGCAAGAAACCTAATGTCATTTTTGGGAACTGAGACATGAGTTGAAACTCATCTGCATTAATGGAGCCTTAATAATACTATTAACCAATGTTCAAGAAATCGCTAGGCGTAGTTATGCGTTTTATATAAGATTATTGATTAGGCCGATTGATTAGACCGATTTTGTTTTGTTTAGGTCCGATTTGCCGCCATTAGAGCCACCTAGACCAATTTTAGAACACTGCTATTAAGAGTTATGAGGAGGTTACCATGGTGAGCGAGTATTGAGGTTAACAACAGAAAAAATATCCAAGGAATTGGCAGACCAGTCAGCATAGTTGATCTGAGTAAGCTGATCACCGAAGACGTTGACAGGCAAGATAACAAAAACCCCAATGATCCCAGCAAACAAGAACACTTTCAAACTGCACAAGAAAGAGATAATCATTCATTACCAATGCGTTATATAATGGAATATTTTCAAAATCAAGATGGGAGTTCACCTGAAAGTAATCATTCTCATGAACACAACGCCGTCCAAGCCAGATTTTTCCATGAGTTCCTCTTCAGAAGGCCTCCACGATTTCCAAATCCAGCGGACAGAAGGGATGTACCTAGCGACTTTGTTGCGTCTTCTTTTAGAGGTCCCTGCCACGAGCCGGCGCGGTAGGAAGACTTCGTAGTTGTGCGGCTGCTTCCTCAGGATAGAGTAGAGTATGAAGAGCAGTACGCAGAGGCAGGAGTTTATCCCGACGGACATTAGAAGTGCAGACACCAGCATCTTTTCGACGACGATTTAAATATCCTCAGAGCTGCTGTGTAATAATAAACTCAGATTAAAAACACATATACGGGACTAAAAACTACGCAAGCTCAGATTCTACATTTGTAACGCAACAGGGATTAATGGAAGTCGAGACGCGAAATCAAAAGTACTACGAATCTATACAGGGATCTCGATCATAAAACCTGAAATCGAAATCCAGAGAGGCCTTTGAAAGCTTCAAAGTCAGTGATTGGAGCAAAACCACAGCTTAGGAATCGGAGCAATTGAAAATCCAGAAATTGACCATATATAATATGATTGATTGATTGATTGATGAGAAACAGAAGCGAGATAAGGAGAAGAGATTATTATTTAGTTAATGAATGACATGAAATGGACGGTCAAGAACACGATTACCACGCGTTTATTGAGAGCTCTGTATAATATGTTATCGATAACAGGGTTCGTTCAGATTTGGACCTTCCCTCGCTTCCCATTTTTGTTTATTGATAATTACCAGAAATGCCCTCAGTGTTCTATGGATGTTTTTTTATGATTGTAGGACTCTTCAAGGGTATTTTTGTACAGTTTGTAGAGTCAACGGGTTTAGCCAACACATGTCGATGAAGCAATCGCTATTATAAAATCGTATGAACGGTAATAATTCGACAGTGGACATGTTCGTATATTCTAAAAATATACTTAGAGCATCTCCAATGGTGTTCCCACCATTGGAGTCCTTAAGTATATTATACTATTTTTTTTTTTTTTAAGAGTTAAGGATTCTAATGAAATTTGTATGTCCAATAGTGTTACCCAGAATGAAATCCTTAAGAATAAAAAAATAATAAATTTTAAAACATGGGAAAATAAGATAATTTTTTTAATATTTATTTATTACATGATTAAACATATAAAATTACAATAATTATTAATTTTCATCTCCAAATTTGTTCCAAATATTCTCAATTAAATCATTCTTCAATTGATGATGTATTTCCGACTCGCGAATCTGAACCCGAGTGGCACGCATTTCATTGATGCTTGGAGGGATGTCGGTACCACTAGACTTATGCACCCGTGAACTGCTGGCTACATCTTCTTCTTCAAATTCAGATGGATCGTACTGAGTGTCGTATCCATCTCGTTCATTTTCGACTATCATATTGTGCAGTATGATACATGCTCTCATTGTCATCCCTATCTGTTGCTGATCCCATGAAAGAGCTGGGTTTTTCACAATCGCAAATCGAGCTTGTAAAACTCCAAAAGCCCGCTCCACATCTTTCCGGGTTGATTCTTGAAGTTTAGCAAATAACTCTGCTTTAGGACCTTGAGGTAGTGAGATAGATTGGATAAATGTTAACCAGTTTGGATAAATACCGTCCGTGAGGTAGTACGCCAAATTATACATGTGTCCGTTGACCACGTACTCTACCCTCGGAGCCCGACCTTGAATAATGTCATCAAAAACAGGAGACCGATCGAGGACATTAATATCGTTTAAGGTACCTGGTAGACCGAAGAAAGCGTGCCATATCCAAAGATCTTGTGAAGCTACTGCCTCTAACACAATTGACGGTTTTGTTGATCCCCGGGTGTACTGTCCTTTCCAAGCCGTTGGGCAATTTTTCCACCTCCAATGCATACAGTCGATGCTTCCTACCATCCCCGGAAACCCGCGTATCTCTCCAATATGGAGTAGTCGCTGAAGATCCTCTTCTGTCGGTCTTCGTAGATACTCATTACCAAATAACTGAATTATTCCTTCATTAAAATTCTTTAAACACGAAATTGACGTGCTTTCACCAACTCTGAGATATTCATCAACCGCGTCAGCTGCAGAACCATAAGCAAGGAGACAAATGGCGGTTGTACATTTTTGTAGTGGTGAAAGACCAAACCTCCCCGTTGCATCTCTTCTTTGTTGAAAGAATGGAACGTGTTCTGAGAGGCGATGGACAATACGCAAGAATAATTCTTTGTTCATACGAAAACGGCGTCTGAATAAATACGGCGGAAATGTCGCATCTTCACTGAAGTAATCATTCCATAATCGGTTGTGTCCGATTTCACGGTCTCGTTCTATATAAGCGCGTTTCTTCGGCTTAGAGGGTTGGTCTTCCAAAATGTTGATGTAGGTTTCATCTATGATATCGTCGATAATTTCGTCCAATCTTTCTTCAACTTCATCGGATGACGATGATGACATTTTTTTAGTATCTCCTGGAAAAAAAATTATGGTATGTTTAACTGAAAGAAAGAAATAAAAATTAAAATTTTAGTAGAAACAAAACATGATATTTTTTAATAATCTTTACTTTGATTCCTTTGAATTTTGCATATTGCTTCATAGATAATTAAAAATTCAAAGTAAACATGTTTAACAAACGTTGATAATTAAAAATTCAAACTAAACCAAGAAGTTTAAAGAGATGATTTTACCTTCTCACCTTTCTACCTGTGCTATTTTGCTTGAACCAAGAAGTTTAAAGAGATTGAAAGAGTTAATAGAGAAGAGTTTGTTTGATTGAAAGAGAAGCATTCAGAATTTGATAGACATTACAAGTACTAAGTAGGGAAAGAGAACAAAGTTGCATACAAGAAATAAACTAAAACGATAAAACAGCTGCACTTATAGAAGTGAAACTTGACACCCGTGACTTCCTCCACACCCGTGACAAACTTCAAACTCCCGTGAATGCGATAAAGACCAACAGACTCTGACTAACAAACTCACGTGAATGCGATAAAGACCAACAAACTCCCGTGACTTCTACACCTGCTAAAACAAATAAGACAAACGTTAGTAAACAACAAACATCAAATAAGTACTTGTAACAGCTAACTACTCGACATGTTACTACCTAAACTCATAACATATTACACATAAGTTTCAGCTGAAGAGCTTTTTCCATCTCAGTAAGAGGGTCTTTTTTGGCGAGTAGACGGTCAAGCAACTTCTGCTTAGAGAGTTTATCTTTCAATTCCATTATGACTTGTATTTGTGACAAGGACTCTTCTGCAACACTCTTCTTCTTCTTCGTAGCAGCTTTAGCTGCCTTGACCCCCACGGGTCTAACCACTTCTTCTTCTCTAACAACCTCCACCCCTTTGCGCTTTTCCTTCCCACTCCCCTTAGCCAAATAGGTAGAGGACCATTTCTGGTCATGCCTCAACTCTCTCCAGGCATGTTCCATGCTAAACTTGACCGAGTACTGATTGGAGAAGTTATCCAAAGCAGCTATCATGACATCATCATCGTTTTGCCCACTACTCTGCTCCCTCAGTGCTGTGTCATAGCAGCCTACGAACTTGCACACTTGCTCGTTAATCCGAGCCCACCTCTGCTTGCACTGACCAAGCTCTCTAGGCACTGTTCCCACCAGTTGAGGGCTTTTGTTGTAGTAGTCAACAATGCGGCTCCAGAACCTAGCAGCTTTCTGCTCATTGCTCACCACCGCATCCTTACTCGTGTTAAGCCAAGCTCCGATTAGGATTTTGTCCTCCTTAGTAGACCAAGGCCTCCTCTCCTTCCTAACAGGAGACTCCACAGCAGATTCGACAGTAGGAGACGCATCAGGACCTTGGGTCCCGAACCAAAAAGGTTCGGGTGAATCAAGGTCCACTGGGGACTGAGATTGACTAAACAGGAGGTTAACATAACTTGTGTTGTTCGCAGCCATGTTTTCAGATTTGTCTAACTCAGAATTGTGGTAGCTAACTTAAGTAGGGGAGCTTCAACTAAGAGACATTTAAAGTTGCAGTTGGGAAGCTAACTAGTTCTATTAAACACCAATCAAATCAACCTAAGACCCATTTGTAAAGCTGGAAAACATTAAAACCAATCAAATCCGAGGCGTTGAAAATTTTAAACACCAAACAGTCACAACGTTTTAGTATTGTACCTAATTAAAGAGACTATGAAGGTTTAGCTACTTATATTTGGTAGCTACTTGCATTTATATTTGGTAGCTACTTGCATTTATATTTGAAACAAAAGAGAGAATGAAGGTTTAGTATTGTACCTAATTAAAGAGACACTGCTTTTGTAGACTTTGCTTTACTTCTTCGAACTTATTCCTGCAAATACATGAGATCAAACAGTCACAACGTTATACAAAATGGCTTTAACAACAACCAAAGCAGAGTACACATACTTACCAGACATATACATGACCGCGAAACCTAAAAGAACGGTCAGGACTGAGACCATTATCCTCATATAGGGCTTCTTGACCTCCCATACGCTCTTCTTTTGCTCGCAGACGGTCTTCTGTACCTCACAAACTGTCTCCTGTAGAAGGCTGCGTGTATGAATAATCTTGTCCCATGATGACTAAACCTGGAAAAAAAAATGTTGAGGCAATGAGGATAAGACTAACAAACACAAAAGACATGAACAGATTAATAGCAACACATAACAAACATATAACAAACAAATGTATGAGCACCCGATCCATCTCTGAAACCATCAAATTATTTTCGGTGTGAACCCCATAATCGATTGAAAACCGTTTATCAAAACATCCCCAAATCGTTTCGAATACACCTAAACCGAACCCAAAGTCGCGACCCAACTAGAAACCCTAATCGATTCAAAATCCATATATGAAATAGAAAACACAAATGAGAACGAAATCAATCTCCCCAAGAAGAAACCCTAATCGAATAAACCCACGAATCAAGAGAGGAACCCACTGATTTACCAGTTCTTCGCCGAGGATCGGAATCGCCGTTGAGCTTTTGTTTTTCCTTCACCGAGATGATTTTTTGACCACAAAAAAACACGAGATTATACAACGTTGTGGTTGCTCTCAAATGCCACGTCGATAAGGATTGGGTATCGAAAACCTCTTCCATAAGGATTAATCCTTCTCAATCCGAGCCCATTTATTATTATTATAATCGAAAACCCATAAGGACTTGGGCTTAAGGATTCGATCAATACACCGTTGTGGTTGCTCTTACAAGACAAGACAGAAGAACGAAACGCCACGTTGTGGTTGCTCTCAAATGCCACGTCGATAAGGATTGGGTATCGAAAACCTCTTCCATAAGGATTAATCCTTCTCAATCCGAGCCCATTTATTATTATTATAATCGAAAACCCATAAGGACTTGGGCTTAAGGATTCGATCAATACACCGTTGTGGTTGCTCTTACAAGACAAGACAGAAGAACGAAACGCTGCATTTTCGAGAAAGGGAAGAAGAAAAGAAAAGAGAGCACTTTTCTTCTTTAATCCATTCTCATTCGCACCTTTGCACGATCTTAATTTGCTTTCTGTTTATGCCTTTAGCTTACCTCCCTCCTCTAACTACTTTCTCCTGTGAAACACGACCTATTCATAATGGCTCGAATCCCTCTCTCCATAGGTTACCACTTGTGTCCCACAGTGTGCAATGTTTACACAAAGTTGTCGGAAAAATGCACATTTTGTATTAGTTTAAACCATCAAATTATCCAGCATTAAGGACCAACAAATCTAAACCCATCTCCAAAGAAGGACAATACTGGCACATAAAACCAAAGTTCTAAGTCTCAAGAGAACATGTTTGCAGTAGACATTGAACTAATATACAACAGCCAAAAGAAGAGTAGATTTGTTTCGTGCGTGTGACAGCCTGTAAGTAACAAATTAGATGACTTTCTTCTTCTCGAAAAAGGTCTTCAAGTGTACATACTGCATTGCTGCCACTCCTATGCAGACGAATAAAGAGAGTAAACTCAGCCACGCCATTTTAGTGTTTGTGGACCGGTTCAGATCTTGCATTTGCTCTTCCCTGAGGAGAAGACCAAATCAAAGTTACATCTTTATACCATATAGTCCAATAGCATTACACTCTGAGATTGAAAAGCACAAGTCTTTTACCTTTCTCTAAGATAAAACATTTCTTCGTGAATTGAGTTGACAGTATCAAGAAGGCTCTTTACATCAAACTCCATGGTCTGCCACAAACACAAAGGCATAAGAACACGGAAACATTCTTCAACACACAAAATCAACTAGCCTAACACCATTACATCCCTTGTCTCCAGCTAAACCAATTACTCTATTTCAAGTCTCTGAACTCTGGGGAATTTTTTTGTTATCTAAATTTGCTCAGAAGAGTGAATCAAATGAGAGAGAGAGAGCTTACTTCGACTTGGCTCTTCTTGGCAACAGTAGCCCAGCTCTTGGATTGAACACCCGTCCTCCACTCAAAATCAATGCTCAGAGTCACCTCAGGCTTATGATCGACGGCGGAGAAACACGCCATGTAGTCCCCTGCTTCCACTGCCGAGAACGCGAATTGCCCAGACGCCACTTGATCCGCGTGATGGTACGCGTTCCCGGAGCTTGACGTTACCTTTATCATCGGAAACGAAATCAGATCTCCCAAAAAAAAAGATGCAAAAAACTCAAAATCAGAGGGATCTGGGTTACCTTGACGGAGATCTTGTGGGATTGAGGCAAATCGTGGCCGTCGTGAGGGTTATCGACGCTGTACTTTCCGACGGTCATTGAATTGCTCTTGATGTCTTCCGCTATACACTTTGTCCGACCCGAGTGCAGATCGAAGTGCAGCGAGTGTGTTACACGCGAACCAATCGCTAGAATCACAAGCACCGTCCATAGCTTCTGCGACCGGAGAAGAAACATTTTCGAAAGATATAATCAGAATCTCTTTCCTTCGTCGCCCGTCGGGTCTTTATTATTGGAGACGAACACCAGTTACAATTACACGTGTATGTATCTCTTTGGCTAAGACACATAAGTTTGTATAAACCGGTCCAAAATTGTTAGGGCTTTCTCATCAGACCCGGTTTGGTATATCTTAATAAGAGCATGATTAACGCGGGATCCTTAGGACGAGTTTCTTGGTGGAATATAAGAAGCAGTCTATTAACTTTTAACTGAACCCCGTCCCTAAGACCACCTCCAATGGTGGGTTTAGGGTGAGGTTCTTAAGAAAAAAAGAAAAATAAATAAATAAAAAATGATACAATTAGACAGAACCGCTTCTTAATTAAGAGGATATATGATCGGTTGAAATCCCATATGTGGCTAATGTGTATTGGATCGTTGCTTTCACACGAAAGGGAAAAAAAATGTCCCTTCTCTTTCTTCGTTAATCTCACTTCTTCGTCATTATCAAATACCGTCGCCGATGTTGTCGAAATCTCCAAAGGAGATGATGTTTAATCCGATTCTTTCATCCTCGATGTTCTCCTCCAAATCCGTCCATGCAATCACCATGAAGGGTCGGATTCTTTTACTTTTAGAAAAGCTTTGTTTTCTGAAGAGAGAGAGAGGAAGAAGAAGAAGAAACATCAGCCATGTTTTCTGGGTTGTGGTTGTCTGCGCTGTTCCGTACATCCTCTCGTATTTCTCTGATTCCAAGGATGAGCTCAAGCTCGACTTCTAAGACTTGATTTTCAGGTCAGTGGAAAACTTGATCCGACGATTCCTATCAAATTGTGTCTTCGATTGATGTAATATTTAGCAAGATCTCCGCTGATAACGATTATAATCTGATTGGATCCTGGTTCGAGCTAATGTTCTAGGATCGAGTTTTGGTACTTACTTGAGCTTTATCATAATTGTGAACTTTAAAGTTTCAATTTTTATTTATGATTGATCTTTTAGCTTAGGTTTCACAAGGCTTGTTCATGTGATTATGTTGAGAATACTTTCATTATGAAGAAGCTATGTTTGTAAATGAGGTATTGACTATATATACTTAGGCAAGCTAGTTTGCACCTTTTGTGTGCTGGCATGAGAGTCTTCTTGAGGAGAGCCTGTTAAATGCATCATAGCTTCTATGTTCAATGCAAATGTGTTGTTGTCTCTGATCAATTTTTTTTTGTGTGTATTGTCTCTAATCATTTTATGTTCTTTTTTTCCATTTTGTTTCCTTTTGTTGCTTCTCCTCTGATCTAGCTTAGGCGATGAACCCCAAATAACATGATACATAACAGGCTTTGTATCTTCAAAACGTCAAATATTTGGGATGTTTTTTGGTACATCTAATGTTGCATTTCACATTATAAACTGTTGATCATGTGTACTGTATTTGCAATAACTGTAGAACTAGCATTTTTTTCATGAGTTTTATATGCATGTTAGTGAGCTCTGCACTGACCAAAGACGTGGTTTTGATATTGATTATGGTTTATAACCAATTGATCCTTGTAAAGCTCTGTGATTTCCTAGCTTAGACCTCCTTGAACATGATTTTACCTCCCATGGAAGGGAACTTCTTCAGGTCTGATGCTCAACAAGCGCATGATAGACAAGAAGACATCTCTGGAGCTAAGGCTGACTTGAAGATCAATGAACCGGACTAAACCTGCAGTGGTGACAGAAACATAAGCTGAATGATATTTTAGAATACATAAACCATATGGTTAACATGTGACACAAGAAGGCATGAGAGTAGACACAACTGTATTAAGTTTAGATCAGTACTGTGATTGCATTATATGAGTATTGTATATCTTAACTTGGTTTTTTTTCAAATTGAAGTTGCTTGATCCTTTTTTCAAATTGCCATGTTTTTTTCCAAATCCTCGTTATAACACAACACCTTTCTTTATTTGGTTACTAGTCTTCCAGGTGACACAAATACAAGTCTTCCATGTGACACAAGAAGACACTTGGGATGACAACTAATCAGATTTTTCTCGTTTATGATTTGTATATGTATCTTTTAATATGCTATTATGTCATTTTTATTTAAATTTTTATGTTATGAAATGCAATCATTCAACTTCTAAAAAAAAAAATTTAAGAACCTCTGAAAAATTCTTCCATTGGATCATGAAAAAATAAATTACACTAACAAGGATTATAAACTTTTCAAATCACACAGTTAATTATTAAATTAGTCTACCATTGGAGTTGCTCTAAGAACCCCCCCTTCATCATGCTAATTTCCTTTTTTTCTGTAAAAGGTAAAAGTTTCCTTTTATCAGTAACTAAAAAAGGAAACTTACATCATCTATAAATAGAGACACCTGAGCCGTCGTCAGTGATCACTGATCAATCATCTCTTATTTACTACAGCAACAAAAGAAAGTGAGAAAAGCTTGAGAGAAAGTCAAGAAAGATTCAGGAAGTGCTTCGTTACGAGCTGTGAAGCAAACTTTTGAGAAAGGAAACCTCGAGCTTGCATTACGAGCTGTCTCCGAATCCAGACGCTCCTGAGCCTTACGCGCATGTCACAGCTTACAGAATCCTCCTTACGGCTGCTAACAATGTGACGGTCACAGGAGAGCCTGACTGGTACAGTAGTACGCCGTCTTGGGTACAATTGAGAGGCAGTGCTTGAAGATACTAGTGTTGTTGAATGGCGAGGCCATGAACTTCAAGGCGGCTTTGCAAGTCTACGATCTGGTTTTCCTTGGCATAGACGAGTTGACACACGCATATAGAAGACGAGCATATGATCTACGTTCTGGATTCTCTGTTTAGGGTTCAGTTTGTATAGTACAGTTGTGGTTTGAGCTGCACGTCTTTTCTATTAGGTCAAAGTTTAAGATAAAAGAAACATCTTGATCAGTTTTAATTTTAAACATTGTAATAATCTTCATCCATGTTATATAGTATATGATTTTGATTTCAACTTTTTTTTTCCTTTGGATTCATGTATAAAAAAATATACGGTTTTTACACATTGAATTGGGTCACTGGAAAAAAATACAAACTTTTCCTATTATTGGCAGTGTGAATCAGATAGCATTTATATGATAGCTGATCAGTCATCTTTGTCATCAGTTTCATCATCGTCATAGTAATGGAAAGGATGTGGAACTGACTTGAATGCTCTGTATTTGCCTACGTTGTTCAAGTGCTCATTCTCCAACCTGAAAAATTAACACCACATTACATTCACATAAGAGTTGGACCTTTTTTTATAAACTGAACATGTATATGTACCTGAAGAAGCTCCACATTCCCCGACGAACAATCTCTAAACATGAGATAATGGTTGACACAGCGACTTTGTGAAGGGACTTCAAGTTGAACTCCAGAACCAGCTGCATCCATGCCACTCTTAGAATCACATCCACTACCTGTCAAAAAATTTCAAATCATATTCAACAGGAAAGATGCTTTATCCTATATGAGATTCTGATATTGTGTAGTGTTAGTTATTTAATTACCATGGCTGCAAAATAGACGCTTTTGTGAGGGACAAGAAGTTTGTCTCTAAGGTAAGGGTTCTTGGAATGCCTGCGGAGGAGTCCCCAGTCTATAACAATGTCCCAGAATGTGTTCATACATATCGCAACACCTGAGCTTACAAGAGCCAAGATCATCCAGTTTCGTCCCTTTTTAAGCTCAAAAGCTGTTCTTATGATGACTGCAATGATTGTCAACATGTACTTCAGAGCATTGTATCCGTGTACTGAATCTTTTTCTTCGCATAATCTGCGTATGCACTGCATAAAAACAGATATATACATGCGTGAGAGAATTGGTGAGTGCAAGAGATTGAGTTGTGTGTAGTGATGATTACCTGGAGGAAGCGGAGCCAGTAAGGTATAACCCCAACGACAAAGTAAAAGACATTGTAAACACCATGACTATGACACTTTTCTTGCCTCTGCATGTATTCTCCTAAGCCATAGTAGCATATGAATAGCTCCAAACTCCTTATAGCTTGCACCTGAACTTAACAAAACACATAATACGATCAATCTTGCTCATTTATAGTCAAAACAAAGTAATGCAAAGTACTATTACAAAACCTGGCTAGTTAGGTGGTCGGCCAAGAAAAAATCTGGAAGTGTAACCTATGATGATGAAAAAAAAAACAAAAATATATTAATAAGATAAGATCTTTGTTGTTCTTGGTTTTAGGGACTGGTAGATAAATTAAAAAAAAAAATATATATATATATATGAGAATTTCATACAATCACCTCGTAGAGAGGGGCACATATGCAGTGAAGCAGTGATCGAAGGAAGAATACTCGACTTGAGCGGTATATAATGTTGAGAGGACAAAAGAGTATGAAAAGAACCATCTGCAAACATAAAGAATTACTATTCAATGTTATCATAAGTTACTTAGACGAGTGCACAAAATGCAAATAGTGAAAACATATCTTACAGTGACTAAACCCAAAGGAATAACCTCAGGGAGTGTGTTATTATCTTTCATCTTCCAGTCCATATCAAATTGCAAATTTAGCAGGAAGCAGATGAAGGCAAGCACCGCAAGACCGGTGCTCACCAGGAAAACTTCTCTGTAACCTAACTCAGTTCCCTGCTTGAAACCAAATATGAAAGTATAGTTGACTCTATAGAGCCTCCAGAAGTATATATTCGCTGAGTAGATGAGCATATGAAGAATGATGTATCCAAATAAGCTGCAGGACATGAAAAGGCTTGTGAGTGTTAGACAAGAGAGTTCACAAGGCACAAGTTCTGAGTCATTGATTATGATCAGTATGTTAGTTGCCTGTAAAGGGGGATGATGTTCGCCATGTATGCAGTACCGTAGTCCTTCTCCATCAGCTTTCTACTTTCTATCTTGAAAACCACCGCAACAATTAGTGCAATTGAGCAACCGGAAAAGAAACCTGTAGGAAGTTGAAGAAGAATATATCAGTGAATGAATCTAACATAACTAAAATCTTTTTCTCTTTTCTATCTTAGATTTTGCTCTTACCAGAGAAGAATGTAACCCTGTGCCTTTCTCTTTTAACTTTTGGCCGTAGACACTTCATGCCTTCTCTTCGGTTTCCACTTGAAAAGTGCTTAACGAAAGTTACCTCTACTCTTTCCAGGAGTCTGTTAACCTAAACAAAGGACGTAAGTGAACCAAAAGAATTGACGTAAGAACATAAAAGAAAACTACTTTAAAGTCTGCAACACACCACAAACCTCATCAGAACTCCCAATCAATGAGTTATCCACAGTTTTCATGTAGTTCCTGGACGCATTCCTTGAAGCAATCTACACGTTAACCATTAATATGAACACATTCCTCATATAACATATAGAAGAGCCTCTTATATTATTACCTTCTCGTACTTTTTCATAATCTTTGAAAACGCCAGAAGATTCATGAAACTGATTGAAATTTACACAAACAAACACAGACAAATCAGTAGAACTGACAATATAAAAGAAAAAAAAAATGCATCTTCTCACTCACCTGTACTCCTTGAGACGGCGGAGTTTCTGATAGAACTCACTAAACACAAGCCTCAACTGTTCCTCTGCTTTCTTTAACCCTTTCTTAGAGACTGGTTCTTTAGAATCTCCAAAAAGGCCTTTTAATGTAGAAAGAGGAGAATCAAGCGCATCATTCATCTTCACACGGTCCAGTATCTCATGAAGATCCTGCTTATCACCACCACCATCTTCCTCCTCGTTCTCATCGGTGTGAGAGGCCGGGACAATGTCAGTCACAATATGGGAAGCCTCTTCTTCTGGAATACTAGTTCTGTCAATACCATGCACCATATCTCTGTTCGCACTGCCTGGTGTTCTGACATCATCCACTACAACCTTATCAGAAGGATGCTTGTCCAAATTCGTGTTACTACTAGCATCATCAGGCTTCTTCACCTTGACACGCAACGCAATGAGTGCGTCCATTTGTTTATCAAGCAAAGCAGCTTCCTCAAGCACTTCCTCGACTTTCTCCCGGTAAAATCTGTTGACTTTGTTTAGATTCTCGTCAAGCTTCTTGAAGAAGGACTCTTCGAACTCACTTCCTTCTTCAGACTTTTTTAGAAACTTAGTCTTGTACAGATTACGATGAGAATCATCTTGCTGGAACGTGTCAACTTTTATGACTTGGTCCTCAATGTCACCTCCTCCACTGTTCCTATGATGGAAGGAAAGGCCGCTAAAGGAACGGTGCAACGCTTCTGCTTGCTGAGAGACTCTGGAGGCTACTCTGGTTAGCTTGCTGTGCTTGTAGCTGCGTATCTGTTTTAGAATCCTCTTCAAGCCGTTGTAGTCCATGTACGCTTCTACCCACTCTGGCACCATTTGCTTCTTGAATATCTTCCCGAACTTCATTTTTTTTACTCGATCTGATCACAAGCTAACTACAACAAGGATCAAAACCACACATGCAGCCAGAAAACATTTTTCGATACCTTGATAAGGAAGAAATGTAGCCGGAACAAATCTCCGCCGTTCTCTGCAAGTTTGTGAGTTACGACATTGACGAAGAGGAAGAAGACGAAGGGAGAGAGACGTCGGAACTTGAATGAAACGCCTTTACTAATCGCCGACTGACACTAGTATGGAGATCATATGCAGCCGAGACCATGCTTTTAAAGAGGTTAATCTGTCTTTTTACAGCCGTTGGATTCTTCTGCGAAGTTAGTGCCTGCCACGTGGCATCCGCTGGATGGGTTGCGTGTTGTTGATTAGATCTTGTTGCGGACCGAAACTGATGGAAGGAAGCAAATCATAGATACTGGCTTTGACCATTGCTTTTGGCCCAACAGTGCGTGACACGTGTTGCTACGTATGCTCCCGCTGTGTCAGTAAAACCGCATAATTTGGTACTAGTATGGGCCTTTAACCAACTATAACCGGTCTTATCCTTTTTCTTTCTTTATTGCGTTTACACTGTGCTAAGGCAATTTTTGGTAAAAAGTTTTATGGTCAATTTTATTTGTTCTTCAAATTGTATACTAGTTAAGTTGATTTTAGTTAAGTTATTGTCAGACGGGTTCCACATTATTCTTCAAAATTCATAATGGAAGAATGAATTTATAAACGAAAATTTCTCTCTCTAATTTTGGTGAAGAACAAAATGAACACTTTTTTTTAATTATTTTATTTAATCAATTTCTCAAATGAATTTACGTTTACTATTTTTTCATTTATGTAACAGTCACCAATTAAAGCCTAATTTTATTTAGATGATGCATTCTCAATATCAGTTGGGTTTTCGGATTTAGCCTTTTAGACCACATTCGAGTTGTGTATATGTTTAGACCAGGCTTAAGCCGCTTAACTAATACTCCTTATCTTCCATAATATAAGATGTTTTACATGAATGCACAAGAATTAAAGAATTACCTTTGTAAAAGATAACTAGATCTCGATCCGCACAACTGTGCGGGTATTATTTTTATTTTTTATGTTTGATAATATAATATAATTAATTAACTTATATCTAGGTTATTATATTTCAATATATATATATTGTTTATAATGTTTCAGATAATTATTAACTAAATAAACAGAATCTGAAGTATTTTAAAAATTTGTTAGATTTGAAACTATATGAAATGTTATTAACCTAGATCAAAGTAATATCATCATAGATCAAATTAATATCATCACAGATCAAAGTAATGAAATAAAGGTTACTTCACCACGAACGCACAGTTTGTATAGGTCTAATAATTCAAAACATCAACCTAATTATTTTGGTATTTATCTGTCGGCTTTGGGAGATATATATTACCTCGCCGGCTCTTGGTTTCAGACAATGTCTTTATTGTATGTGTGTAACCGAATGTTTGATCTAATCTTAATCTACCAGATCACAAAAAAAAATATTTTGGTATTTAACCGAATGATGCTAATCAATATTTTAGTAATTATATTTAGTTGTCACGTAGGTACGAGTGAAAGACATAATCTTGAAAATACTTATTGTAGTGTATAATCAATATGTCCGCCACATATTATGAGATAATATTGTTTTTGTGTAATATTAGTCTTTAGTAAAATAAAGAATAGTTATATATTTATAATCAATTATATTGATGGTTAAATTTTAAAAGTTAATTGCATATGTAACGACCTTGATTCTTTTGGTGAATATAAAGAGATTTCTAATGCAATTAATACGTGGCTTAAAGAATACAAATTCATTTAATTAAAAAAAATTAATGGATGATCCATTTTAAAATATCACACATGAAAGAAGTCATGACTTCTAATTTAATATAATAGATATCATTAATAATATAAAATAAAAATAAGTTAACCAATCATAAATAATATAATAAAATGTTATTGGTTAACCAACTTCCAATAAAGTTAAAGTATCTTAAAAGTATCAAAACATCTTATATTTTGAAACATCAAAACTTTTCTAAAATATCTTATATTATGAAACAGAGGGAGTAATATTTTGGCTTCAGGTAAATTTTGTCTAGAATCTATTCTGGATCCAAATTCATTTAATTTTAATTAATAATATTTCATAGTTCAGATATTTTTAGATATCATAACAAAACAATCCAATTGAGTATTTATGTTACTTATTTAGATTCCAAATACTATTTTTTGATATTAATTTAGATATTCTAGTTGGGATTTTTCCGGATTTTTAGGTTTCTTTCGAATTCGGTTTAGATTCAAATAACAACCATAACATAACCTGAAAATACGCCATCCATTTGGATATATATTTGGGTCGGATTCGGGTTTCTAGTACAAGTGTGGTTCGGATCTCAGGTTCAATTGACCTTCAATGCAAACAAAGGAAATATATTGTACTGATTCTGCAGGAGAAATCCAAATGATTTATGCCAAAACAGAGCCAATTTAAGCCTACGTATCCATTGACTTATCCACTAAGAAAAACGTATGATATTTCCACCCTCTTGAGATCAAAATCCAGCAAAACTTAATCACATAGTAAAGTCCTACTCAGTTGTGAGAATTGTTTGCTGATCAGGTATTGCGAGCGCACCCCTGCAACAGTAGAAATGAGGCAGCTTAACTCGCCCACAACTCCTGGAGACACAACATTTTATTCCACATAAGCTGGTGATGCTAAAAACGTTATAGAGAATGATATAATGTGACGATAACAAGTTGTTTCAAGAAGCAGTCTCAGGTTATTCCAGAGCAACAAAGACAAACAGAAATTTAGCTGAACCTCCAGAGTCATATCTCATACAAAAATTTACCAATAGAATAGATTCAAAACAATCATCACCTGAAAACAATGATCATTGGAGCATGCTTTGCTCCTTCTCTTTGTGTATAGAAACCTGCATGATTTGGGAAAGCAAAGCTATGGTTTAACATTATCACTCTCTAGGAGGACAAGCATACTTTAGTCTCTTAACCCATTTTCTAAGATTCAATGGCTTACTAAAATCAATGATTTTTCTTTTAGCCTAAACGAAACTAAACAGATTTTAACATGTTAACAAATAAAGCCAAGGGAGATCGAAGCTTTACCAAGAAAACAGAACGAAACTAAACGTTTGAAAATCCGAAAAGACACTCTTATAGAAGAGACAAATCTTGAGACACCATCTCCATAATGGGCTGAGTCCCACCTCCCGAAGCCTCAAGAGCCTCCACAGCTTCCATACTATAAGACCGGCAACTAAAATAGAAAACCGCACTCATCATCGTATCAATAAGCACCACAAACGAATACATCACCACAAGCAGCGGACCTTCCCAAATCCTCGAAGACCCATCTCCGTAGCTCAAAATCTTCACCCTATGCTCAAACAGCCCTTCCACAAACGTCAACCCTATCGTCGACCCTAAAAAAATCAACAACCCAACCTGCGTCTGCCCCTTGATCAAATCATTCGCTCTCACCAACGCCCTTGGACCGGATACATCTTCCAAAATCGAAATCACAATCGTGGTGTTACAGATAATAATCACGTTCGCGAACGCTACAGAGAACCCCAAACCGATAAAGATAGCTCCATATGCATTAAAATCAGGAGAGAAGCCAAGAACGAAGAAGGAGCTACAGACAGCAACGAGGAAGACGCAGAAGGAAGTGAGGCAGACGACGATCACGACGCAGACCCACAGGTAAGTGAAGACGAGGCGTTTCCAGAGTCTCTGCATGATCACAACGAACTTGGCGGCCACGACTCTCCTCCTCGAGTAAGTGCAATCGACGGAATAGACGACGGCGGCTCTGGATAAGAGCGAGAGAGTGACGAAGAGAGGGAAGCACGCGGCGGAGGAGACGGCCGTCTCCGAGAATTTCTGGCACGAGTTTCGAACGAAGGGAAGCAGAGGCAAGCCGCTGGATTTCGCGAGGAGGACGAGGCGGATGGTGAGCGAATTGACGACTGATTGGTCGACTAGGAGGTTCGGGAGGAGGATCGCGGAGACGGGGCAGATCAGGAGGAGTAAGGTTAGCGTGAACGCGGCGAGGTTGTAGCGGAGGATCCGAACGGTTTCTCTTAGGATCTCGAGAGCGTTCATCGAGTGGAATTGATGATCATCGGATGATGATGGTTCAATCTCGAGTTTTTGGGTGTTGGATTCGTGATTCGTGTCCATGGTTTGTTTGATGTTTTTGGAGCTAACCCAGATTATGGGGATTAGCTTTCGTAATCATAAACAAACACGGAATGAAAACGCTGCGTTTTAAGGGTTAGACATGAAACCGTCGTCACGGAAGGAAGGAAGGAAGGAATGAGAGAAATTTGGAATCTCCTCCTCTCAGAGTGTGCAGAAACAGGATTCACGCGTAAAGAGGTTCGAAAATGCTTTGTCGCCGTCGAAACCCGTGAAGGAAGGAAGGAAGCAAAATCATAACCATTCTTTTAGCCAACTAAGCGTGCCACGTGTGTAAGCTGTAATTCTTTTGCCAGCTAAGCGTGACACGTGTTGCTTTGTAAGCTTCCGTGTGGGGCCCATGTCATATTGCCAACTGTAAATCATAAGGCGAGCAAAAGAACCGAAACCGATTCCAACCGAACCAAATTTTATTATCAAATAGTTTGGTTTAAGATTTTCCCAACCCAAACAAACCGAACCTAAACCGATTTGAACCGAACCGAAACCGATCCAAACCGAACCGAAAGTCTATTATCAAATAGTTTGGTTTAAGATTTTCCAACCCGAACAAACCGAACTTAAACCAATCTGAACCGAACCGAGAAATCAATGTGTATATGTTATTATTTGATTAAACATATTAGCAATATACAATATACTACAATCCTAACACTAAAGTCACTATTAAATTTATTAACGATGTTGGATTTTTCATTTTTCTATTTACTTTGGTTAACTTTGGTTTGATTGTGTTTTTATATACTTTTTACGGTTTTTTAAGATTTTATTTCAGTTTTATATTAGATTTAATTTACAAAGTTTATTTTTTCATATTTACCAACATGATGATTTCACGACCATGTCTTTATATTTTAAAACATGATTTCTCGTAAAATAATTAAACTAAAAGAACCCGATTAAGCCGAACCGAATACAAACCGAATCGAAACCGATCGAAACCAAACTAATTATGGTTTACTTCAATTGAAAAAATTTTAAAACCGAATTAACCAAACCGAACCCAACCCAAACCGAACCGATAAAATAACCGAAGTGCCCACCCCTTACTAAATCACAACATGCATCAAAGTTGCATTAGCATTGCAAAAGCTTGCAAGTTACTTTTACAAAAACCTTTTAAATTGGTTGAAGATTAAACACATTTCAGTAATTAATTAACATCATAAACCTTTGAGGTCCTTTACATTAAGAACAGCCTATGATTCTCCACCCTCTTTGGATGAAAAAAAAAACTAATTAGTAGTTGGGATTGGCTTGCTCATCAGGTATTTGCTCGCTCACCATATGCAACAGTAGAATTGCGGTAGCTTAACCCGCGCACAACTCCTGAAACACATTGTCTGCACATTAGCTGGTGGTACCAAGCACATTACGCCAAAGAATGATATAATGACACATTGTTTCAAGAATCAGTCCCAAGTTATTACAGAGCAACAAAGACAACAACCTTTCCCATCATAATCTATTCGTGTTTTCAGTGAGAGTTAAATTACTTGCAGTTTCCACCAGAGGGGTATAAAGGAACAAAACATTGAATTTGAAAGAATATACATTTGTTCTTCAGAAGCATTTTGTTGCTAAAGATTTAAAACCTTGAATACCCCTCAAAGCCAGATTGAATACAAAACTAGCCCATGAAATGCACCTTCAGTAATACGTAGAGTAACAGCAGAACATGATCTCAGTACCTGCAGACTGCAGTGGATTATCACTGGAGTAGGTTTAAGGGCTCTTGGTACGTTTCTTATTCTTCTCGTGTTTAGAAACCTGCTCGATTCACGTAAAAAAAGTGGTAGTTAACCTAATAATTCTCCATGAAACAAGAAAAGTTCAGACGTTTTACTGCTGGTCTTTCTGATAGATTTAAAAGGTCTACTAGATTTAAAAGGTCTACTAAGTAGTCCTGATAAAATCAATGATCTTCAGTGGGAATCACGCTACCTTCTTCTTGGCCAAGACTCAAGATGGATCTTTTTTAGAGTTTAGCTTATGTACTGAAACCCAAATTAAGTTTTCTAAGGCATATTGAAAAGAGAAAAAGACAAAAATAGCACTAACTCAAGTTTTTGTTCCCAAACTAGTATTTAAGGTCAAAAGTCACAAAAATAGCACTTAATGTTTTATCAAAAATCACAAATTTAGGTTTAGAGTTAAAGGGTGGGGTTTAGGATTTAGGATTTAGGGTTTAGGGTTTAGGGTTTAGGGTTTAGAGTTTAGGGTTTAGGGTTTAGAGTTGAGAAATGAGGTTTTGGGATAAGATTTCAAATTTTGAAAAATAAAAAAAATAAAATTTTCAAAGGATAAACTTAGAAAGGTGCTATTTTGGTCATTTTAGTTTTTGAGTGTTATTTTTGTGATATAAACTTAGAAAGGTGCTATTTTGGAGATTTGCCCTATTGAAAAGGCAATATTCTCGAAAAGTGTTTAAAATGGTTAATCATGATGGAAGATCCTAGAATCCTATAAATTTTGTTCAATACTTCTATACCCCAACCACAGTTCTTAGTCGGTGAATAATATATCAAATCCTTCCTCATAGTTATTTCAAAGCTAAAGTTAAATTAATTTTTAACCTTTAGCCTAATATATCAAACATTCAAATTTAAATACTTCGAACATAAAGAATTCCTTCTTTGAACCTTTTAACAGAATAATTCAATCTTCTAAGTCATGCCGATAGAAAAATGATTTATTAGTAAAGCATTGCAAAGAAGCTAGCGATTATGATGACGACTTGATTAATCATCGTCACTCATTTATAAATGGGCTACAATACTAAATTTAGAGCTTTAGTGTGCGTCATCTCATCCTATCTTTTTGTCCCATGCCCCATATAGTGATAAGTAAATAGCTTGGTGACATAATATTTCATTCTTGTAATTGGCTTGGTGAACAATATTTTTTATTTTTTATTTTTTTTTTGAAAACGTGAACAATATTTCTTACATGTGCCATTTGAAGTATAGTATTAATATAGTTAGGTGCACTTGTCAAAATAGATTTTTGGGAGGATTTTAATTGATTAAAATAACAACTTTAGATTATTCATTAACAAAATAGTTTCCTTAAAACTTTCGAAAACAATTGTTTCAGGCGCTACTGTCGATCGATCTACTTGAAAAATAATCACGATTTAGTGAAAATATGTTTGTGACGACTTCATTATTATTTGTAAGAATGAGATTATTGTAAGGATGAGTTTGGATTAGGATCATAATCTCATCTTTAGCTTTAGACCAGTGATGGCTCTTGGCATATGCATAAAGTGCATTACATTGGTCCAAAAAAATTAGTTAGAATTTAAGATTTTTATATAGATTTGAAGGTTTTTTTTACAAATAAATTTTAAAATTTAAACTTGCTTAAAGTCTATCAAAAGAATGAACCGAGTCTACTTACGACGGCTTACGACCAATGTATGTTAAGGTTTTATATTGTAAACCATTTCTTCCATTAGAGATCTAAAAATTCAATAAAAACATTTTTTGTTTCACCACTAGTCCACCATATAATTGTTTGTAATGTTTTGGATTCAGAACATATTTTTATTGAAAATCATAAATATATATATAGTGATTTTAGATAGTCTGGAAATTCTATCTATGTATGTTTACCAAATTTTTGTAATTTTTTTTTTTGCCAGAGAGTAAAATTATTTGGATCTCAGCTCCTGTTTGAGATCATCTATTTGTAAATTAAGACTATTACCATAGAGAATTTTACCTCTAAGAAAAGAAAAAAAAGAAGAATTTTACTCTTTTGTTTTTTACTCAACCCACAAAAAAGGATAAAAGATAAACCGATCTTTGATAATTGTCATAATTTTTTTTCCTCCTCTTTCCCACTATAAGCTGGAACGTTCCTTCGCATCTTTTAGTAGTCCAATAGTCATACAAAACCTTTTCAGGAAACTTGTGACCAATATGAACTCAGCGTGTGGAGTTCTTGGCGAATGTAGTAAAGAAAGATTTAATCATCCAATTAGCGAGTGGTAATGACACTATTAGATAAGAGCAGAGAGTAATTAGTGACATCTAATTATTGTTTTAATTAAATAAATCCGCCGTGGCGCGTGGGTGTATGCCCTCCCACAATCCTTATCCCCAATGACTTTTTACGTGAAAACGCCAAGTCATCAATAGCATCAAAAGTGGTCCCCTCTAGCCTTAGTGTGCCACGTTTCTTTTCCAAAATATGAGCAAAGAACGGTCTTCACATACTTCTGGATCTTTTTAGTGTAATACAAGTTTTTTACACCATGATTAATCCGGAGTTATTAGAGTGAAGTTCTTAGCGGAAGTTAAAGAATTTAAGAACTGGTTCTTAGTTTTTTTAGTTAAGAGTTAAGAAACAGTTTCTTAAATTTCACTAAAAACCTCATCCTAAGACCATGATTAATGGAGAGTTCTTACGGTGAGATTCTTAGCGGAATATAAGAACCAGTCTCTTAACTTTTAACTAAAAAAAATTAAGAACCGGCTCTTAAAAAAAATTAAGAACCGGTTCTAAAAGCCGGTTCTTAGCTTTTTTAGTTAAAAATTAATTAAGAGATATGTTCTTATATTCCGCTAATAACCCCATCATAAGAACTCTCATTAATCATGCTCTAAGAACCTCAGGTTAATCATGTTCTTAGTACTTCTCCTTCGGATTACTATGATTATTAGTTTTGTTTCTGAAAATAAAGATAACTATTAGATAACAGAATATTTTAAAATCACTCATTTTCAGAGCAGTTAAATAAAAAAAATTTAACGAGATAAAATATATAATTATATATATATATGGAAACTCATCTAGATAAGTCAATCCAACAATGAATAGTTTTCAAGTGTGATTTACGGTCCGGGTTTTGAAGATATATAAAAAATATGACTTAATCTTTTTTAGTAGCCAGTTTAGTACTTCTCCTTCGGATGCAATATATATATATGAAGGCCTATATATTGCCCATAATGTTGGGGGTGTTGATGTGTGTTTTGTCATTACATAAACTACATAGTGCAGATAATAGTAACGTTGTATATGACTTTTGATTTGTTAAGCTTCTATCATATGGATAGGGTAGAAAAAGATAGGATGGGAGAGCAATAAAGATGGATGAGAAACGAATATTTGGGGAAATAGGACAAAAGAATATACTTCTGTTTGAAATGGAGATTCACCTAAATACTAAATACTAGAGGCCATGCAATGTAACCAAACAAATCAGTGGTCAAGCACACTCAATTATATGCCCTCTCTTCTTTTCTATGACGAAGACCCTTTAGAATCTTCAGAAGTTAAAGATATTTTCTACACTATTGGCTATTTCTAATTTGACTTCCTTTCATATATACATGTATACTTAAGCTTTATAAATATAGACACACACCTGTTACATATGTAATTCTTAATCCCTCCGTTTTAAAATGTTTTAAGAGTCTGTTCAAACATATAAGAGATAATTAGTTAATGTTTTTATGCATTTTTATTAATCAATAATGATAATTATATATTTTAATTAATTGAATTATTAATGATAGATTATTAAAATAGTTACACATGGAAAATTGTGTAATTATATTTTAAAATTGTAAAAATCTACTCCCTCTGTTCCTAAAAGATGTATGTTCTGGAAAAAAAATTTGTTTCAAAAAGATACATTTCTTACTTTTCCAATGTATGATTTTATGAAAAATTGTAAGTTTCAAAAAAATTAATGGTGTTTATTGAATTTCTATTGGCTAAAAATTATGAAAAATTGTTATTCACAAAAAACAATGCATATTTAATGAGTTTTCTTAATATATGTGAAAAGTTTAGAATATGCATCTTTTAAAAACAGAGGGAGTAGAAAATGTTATCGGGAAACAAGAAAAGTACAATTTATGAAACCAAATACCTTTAAAATAAAGATTAAACACACCATTTTATACAAACTAAATATCTAGTGTCAAATAAAAGTGTTTCTTTTCTTTTTGGATCACATGCTTATCATGAAAAAAAAACATTATCTAATTCAAAATTCCTTTAAAAGCTCTTTAACCGTGAATACTCTGAATTATTAGACAAATTCCCTTCATATAATCCCAATATTATATTTATATGGAAGAAAAAAAAACAAAAATATGTGACTAGGGATAATGGATATGACATTCAAAGGACAAAACCAATTATTATTTAACCCACAATGTACCAACCAATAAGAATCAAGTGACGCACACTAAACGACAGAAAGCTCAAGAATATAAACCCCAACCTTCTCGGCTTTCTAACATTTCATAAACTTTGAAAACATCAAACACTAACACAACCCCAAAACCATGGACATGAATCCCAACACTACACTCCCTCCAGGCTTCCGGTTTCATCCTACCGATGAAGAACTCATCGTTTACTACCTCAAAAACCAAACCATGTCTAGACCATGCCCTGTCTCGATCATACCAGAAGTCGATATCTACAAGTTCGACCCATGGCAGTTACCCGGTTCGATCCGCTTATTAATTTCTCATGTTAATATTATGGGTTTGCCGTTGATGTTAACTGTCTTACTTGCTTTCCGTTGTAAAACAGAGAAAACAGAGTTTGGAGAAAATGAGTGGTATTTCTTCAGCCCAAGAGACCGGAAGTATCCAAACGGAGTCCGTCCGAACCGGGCAGCTGTTTCCGGTTATTGGAAAGCGACCGGTACAGACAAAGCCATTTACAGCGGTTCAAGTAACGTAGGCGTCAAGAAAGCTCTCGTCTTCTACAAAGGCCGACCTCCCAAGGGGATCAAAACTGACTGGATCATGCACGAGTACCGTCTCAACGATTCACGTAAAGCATCAACCAAACGTAGCGGTTCTATGAGGGTAAAGCAGAGAAAATAAAATCATGTGTTTATTTTATAAGATAATTTGTTAAATGTTATATTATGTTTTTGTGCAGTTGGATGAATGGGTACTATGTAGGATATACAAGAAGAGAGGAGCAGGGAAGCTTCTAGATGAGAAAGAGGGTTACATGGATGAAGTACAAATCGATGAGACGTTAACAGTTGTTACGAACGAAGCAAAGCCAACAAATGAGGAAGAGATAACGATGATGACGTCGACGAAACTTCCGAGGACGTGCTCGCTTGCTCATTTGCTAGAAATGGATTACATGGGACCCATCTCACACATTTTAACACCGTTCGATCTTCATAGTCCTGATCCGAACATTGTGAACGAGTCCGGTTGGTTCGGTGATCTACAGATTAGCCAAGACGAGATCATGAACCATCATCGTCAGGCTAGTATGTTTCAGTTTTAGTGATGGACTGGAATAAAGAAGAAAGAAATAAACATGGAAGATTGTAAAATATTAACTAGTAAAGAACCAAATTGTGATTCTTTATATTTTCTTGCGTATGAATGTGAAACGAAAAGATATGTTTAATTAATATTAAGCTGCTTCAGCATGTTCAAACGTAGTCATGGAGTTTATTTACGTTATACTAACCAATAAACAAATTAAACTTTTGGTACTAGTAGGGTTGTTTCTTAAGAAATATAACAAAATAGAGATTAGGATGATGTTAACTTGGGATGAAAAAGTCGATGGCGTGTGGTGGAAGGAATCAACGCCAGATGCAATGCATTTATGATACATACTTATCTTTGTCGTTTGTGTAGATAACGAATGTTACAATTGTCATCATCGTACTTTAAACCTCATTTTGATTCGGTCGACGCAAGACTCAAAAACATAATGGAACGAAAGCAACTTATCACAAGTAAGATTACAAAATTGTGGGCCTTTCATGCTATTTCAGTATTTCTGACCGGTATTGGTCTACCTAAAAACGGTTTACAAAAACCAAGAGGATCAGACTGGTTTTAGAAAGAAAAAAACACACACCAAAGAAGTGAATTATTTCTACAAAGAAGGCAGCAAAAAAAAGATCAGTAGCTACGTAGTAGATTGCTCACATGCTTTGGCTGACCACCAAACAAACAAGATAGAGATATAAAAACTCTTTTAGTCCTTAAGTTTCAGATTGAAAGAGGTGAACAAAAATGTCTATGTGGATCGTTCTAGCTTGCATGGTGACATCATGGATCTTCTTGCACCGATGGGGACAGAGGAACAAGAGAGGTCCCAAGACATGGCCTTTGGTCGGAGCAGCCATTGAGCAGTTGACTAACTTTGACCGAATGCACGACTGGCTCGTTGAGTATCTTTACGACTCGAGAACCGTAGTGGTTCCGATGCCCTTCACCACTTACACATACATAGCAGATCCCATCAATGTCGAACACGTCCTCAAAACCAATTTCTCCAACTACCCAAAGGTGAGAAACTAACTCTTTTACTAATGTGCAAGTGTTATTCTCATTTTCATCTATGTTTTTTTTTTTTTTTTTGTGTGTAATAAGGGAGAGACGTACCATTCGTATATGGAAGTTTTGTTGGGAGATGGGATCTTCAATTCAGATGGAGAGCTCTGGAGGAAACAGAGGAAAACCGCGAGTTTCGAATTTGCTTCCAAGAATCTTAGAGACTTCAGTACTGTAGTGTTTAAAGAGTATAGCCTCAAGCTCTTCTCCATCCTTTGTCAAGCTTCTTTCAAAGACCAACAAGTAGACATGCAGGTAACAGTCCGAAAGTCATATCCAGGACCAGATTTAAAATTTATGAGACCATAAACATTTTTAGGTTAATCTTTAATAAAACAATTCAACAATTTGGGAAATAAGTTTAGCTTTAAAAAAAATATAGCGATCATTCGTCCTATGTATAATAGATCTTTAAAATTTGGAGGTTAAGATGAATGCTTGATCCGACTGTACCAAAACCAGTCCTAGTGATATCTATGAACATGTCGTATGTTCTCTTCTTTTAAATCCTTTTCTTGATATTTTTGGCTGCAGGAATTGTTGATGCGAATGACTCTAGACTCCATATGTAAAGTGGGATTTGGTGTGGAGATAGGAACATTAGCTCCAGAGCTACCAGAGAATCGCTTTGCTAAAGCTTTCGATACCGCGAATATAATCGTAACACTTCGTTTCATAGACCCTCTTTGGAAGATTAAAAAGTACCTTAACATAGGATCTGAGGCATTACTTGGCAAGAGCATAAAAGTAGTCGATGATTTCACATATTCAATGATAAGAAGAAGGAAAGCAGAGATATTAGAGGCACAGAAATCTCCTTCCAACAACACTAAGGTAACAAAATAATGTTAGAACTCAAATGTATATATGCATGCACTTGTCACGTAGTAACATTTTTTCTCAAAATGTACTAGATGAAGCATGATATACTCTCGAGGTTCATTGAGATCAGCGACGATCCTGATAGCAAATCAACTGAGAAAAGCCTAAGAGACATAGTCCTTAACTTTGTTATTGCTGGAAGAGATACAACAGCAACAACTCTCACTTGGGCTATATACATGATAATGATGAATGAACATGTCGCCGAGAAGCTTTGCTCAGAGCTACAAGAACTCGAAAGAGAAAAGGCAGAAGAGACAAACACACCGTTGCGTCAATACGATACAGAGGACTTCAAGTCCTTCAACGAGAGGGTAACACAGTTTGCAGGAATGTTGAGTTATGATTCTTTAGGAAAATTACACTACTTACATGCCGTGGTAACAGAAACACTTCGTCTCTACCCAGCAGTTCCTCAGGTATATATCACACCATTAATCCATTAAAAAAATTGGGAAACAAGTGGGACTTACAACTTAAATATTTTAAAATATTGTAGGATCCAAAAGGAGTGTTAGAAGATGATATATTACCTAATGGAACAAAAGTAAAAGCAGGAGGAATGGTAACATATGTTCCTTACTCAATGGGTCGTATGGAGTACAACTGGGGATCAGATGCAGCAATGTTTAAACCAGAAAGATGGCTTAAAGATGGGATGTTTCAGAACGCTTCCCCATTCAAGTTCACAGCATTTCAGGTATAATCTAACAAACACATACTAATTTTTTTTTTATGGATTATGAAAAATGTGAACATGAAGAAATGTGAGTTTGCGTGAGTGATCATGCAGGCTGGACCTAGAATATGCTTGGGAAAAGATTCAGCTTATCTACAAATGAAGATGGCAATGGCAATTCTTTGCAGATTCTATAGATTCCATTTGGTACCAAATCATCCTGTCAAGTACCGGATGATGACAATTCTATCTATGGCGCATGGTTTGAAAGTTACTGTATCCAGACGTTCATAGACCAAAACAGAAAGAGAGTTTAATAAAGGAAAAGTCTAATCCAGTGTGGAATGATACAAGAAGATAAATATACAAATCTTTAGTAACATTTTGTTCTTAAACTATCAAAGAATTAAGATGAATTGTCCAAGTGAAAATATAATTTCAAGTTTCATGTTCTAAAACTTGGTGAGTATAGATAAATTCTTTTCAATAAAAATCTTAAGTAATGATTAATTGAAACTTGCTAATAAATTAATTATATTTTGTCATGCATAAGAATATTATGAAAAAATATTCCGAAAACTTATTTATCTCTATCAAATTGAACAACATAATTTTGGAATTTATCATGCTTATATCTCTACAATATTATTTGAGAAGTCAGTTTCCTATGTGTTGCGCTCACGTTAACTCTCATGTTGGTTGATTACACTAATATCCTTAATGAATTAAAAATATTACATTTAAATACTATTATCAATTTTTTATTTAGTTTCCTTTTTAAAATTTTCAAAATAACATATATAATAAAAAGGAAATATTTATAAAGTTTAAAAAGCAAATTTAAAAAAGAAAATATATGTATATATCATATGATTTCATTAAAAAATGAAAGTTCAGAAAATAGTAATATTCCATTAAAAAAATATTTATAAATAACATAAAATATACTTTTGAAGTAATAAAATAGTTTCGTTATATCTATATTTTATCATATGAAAATATATATTTGTATATAATGTGAATACCAAAGCAAATCAAATAATTACATAATATTTTAAAATAGCATAACACTATATACTTTAACGAGGGATATATATTATATTTTATCATTATTAAAATTATATGTTTTTTTAATATATAATTTGTTTTTAAACTTTACATTTTTTTGTTTGTAGAACTTTATATATAATCAAGATACCAAATCAAATCTGAATTCTCATTTTAAGATTATTTAAAATAAATTCATGTTTACCATTCAATAAATCTAAGGCATAAAATAATTTAGAATTTATAAAATATTTTAATTATTTTAAATATTGACATGTGTTCATGAACTTCCAAAAATGTATGAGTTACTTATGTATGTACTTATATATATATATACATGAGACTTTAGAGTATTATCATTATATTAATTTATATAATTTAGAATCAGACACTTTAGTTTATTTTTTATTTTATTTTAAGCACAATATAACTTAAGGTATACATAATTTTCCTAAAATGTATTTACATATCTAAGATAACAAACAACCTAAATGCAAAAAAAAAATTAATGAAAATTTTAATATATTTAGAATAAAAAATATTATAGTTGAATTCAGAAAAATAGATGCAATCGAATATACCCAAATGATAACTAAATCGACCGTAAAAAAACAAAACCGACATATCTAAAATAATATGTCTAACTAAAGGAATATAATATTATTAATATAAATTATGCACACAAATTATAAATTAATTTATAATTAAAAGTAAATAGTAATCAATTATTATAATATATTTATTTATAAATATTTATATCTGTGTATGAGCACGGAAAAATCAACTAGTCAAACTTGTAAACGGAAATTTTTTTTTAATAAAAGTATATAACAATCATGTACCAAATTTAAAAATTTGTTTCTATGTAAATAATATTGAGTTGGATCATATACCAAATGCAGTTAAACCAAATATGTATGTATATATATCACTTCCATATCGGTCAACAAAAATGATTTATTGTATATTTGATTCTTGATATTCACTGGAATATTCGGCCCATGAAGGCCCAAACCGTGTCCTGAGAGAATAAAATGCTGCGTTAAGTTGAGGCATCGACATCATCATCATCATCGTGGAACGTGGAGCTCACATACTAAACAAGATCCGATCTAACCCCCCGGTTCTCGTCGGAATCTCTTCACGGTTAACCGGCGTTCCTCACCCACCTTTTCGGTAATTTCTTTCCGATTGAACTTTTTTTTCGTTCTGTTTGATCGTGCGCGGGGCTGTTCATGTGTCAGAGTATGTTTGTGATGAACGATTGTCAATGGAAAACTCCAAGTGTGATTTAGTGTTGTTATCAAGGTCTTCATAGGATTCGCATCTGAAAAACAGAGTGGACTTTAAAATAATAATAATTTATAATCAGTACTAGTGTTTTTGAGTTTTGTAGTGAAAACGATATTATATGTGTTTCCTGTTGTTTCTATTAGATCTCACAATCTACATAATAGGAAGAAATGTAGTAAGACTTAACTATTTCGTGTAATTCCAGTTATGGAAGACGTGAAGGGAAAGGAGCTTGTTGATGATACTCCTCCTCCTGTTGAACAAAATGATGAAACTGAGACTCATAAACAGCCATCGTCTGAGTCCGAGGTAACCACTTAGTTTAAATAGTGTTATGATCCTTCTCTGTATTCTTCACTGTTGGGGTTACTGTAGGAAAATGCGATCAAGAAAAAGTATGGAGGATTGTTGCCAAAGAAGATTCCTTTGATATCCAAGGTTAGCTTTTTTTTGTTTTCACCAATTTATATACATAGAAAAACTATAATTTTTGATCCATTAGAGAAAAGCTAATTCAGATGTATTCAATGTTTTGTTCAAGGATCATGAGCGCGCGTTTTTTGACTCAGCTGATTGGGCATTAGGCAAGGTGATTCTTGCATACTTACTAACTAACACCCTTTGTGACTATCCTTCCTGCTACTGTCTCTTTCTGTGTCGTGTGCAAAAAAAAAAAAAAAAAAAAAAAAAAAAA
>NC_027753.1:34114825-34126169 GCF_000695525.1 Brassica oleracea var. oleracea
AAAAAAAAAAAAAAAAAAAAAAAAGAATAAGAAGAAGAAGCAGATAATAACTTGAATTACCATTTTTATTCAGCAAAAAGGACAAAAGCCAAAAGGGCCTTTGGAAGCTCTCCGACCAAAACTGCAGGTAAAAGTTTAAAGCTCGCTTTTTTTTTTTCATCTTCTTCTGTGTGTTCTCCACATGTTTCTTTGTTTGTCTTGATATCTATCTGTTTCACGAAACAGCCAACCCCGCACCAGCAACCAAGGGCAAGACGAATGGCCTTATCTTCAGGCGATAACTCTGAAGGTGACATATTTTTAGATAAATGAATTCACACAAACCTTGTTTTCTTGATTTCATTTTGACATATATCAACTCTTAACTCATTCAATGCATCTCTCGTGAAAATCAGACGCTGAGGCTGACACCAACGAACCTCTGGATGACCAACAAGCTAGCGCATCAGCTGCTGACAACGCCAAGGATGATGGAGGCATCGTCGATGCTGCTGACGCCAAAGACAACATCAAGTCATGAACAAACATATCACAAGTCAGTTTACAGAAGAATAAGCGACCAGGCTTGCTTTGCAGTGGTTGTAGTAATATCGAGTCTCTCTCTTTACATTATATTCCATACTTGGGTACCAGCAAATCTGTATCACCATACAAAACCTAGTATCTGAAACGTCTATTTGGACGATTTGCAAATGGTTTGCTTTTATTGATCCATTAAATACCCTCTTAGTCAAAGTTTCTTTTTTACTCATCTGAACACCAATCTTGGCATCTTTACTCAATCAAGTAAAGTTATGACATCTTACTCAACGCTTCAAAATGATGGAAATGGAAAGTCAAATCCAACACCATGAATTGACAAACATTGAGGTTGTTTCCTTCTTGACTCGACCTTTCTAAAGTAACTTTGGATGTTACCACCATTAAAATGGAGCTTAGAGCAAACGTTAGTTCTAAAACATAGAAGACTCACCTTCCTTGAAGTTACCATCGTTCTCCTCTTTAACGTCGCTTGTTGACAGTGCCTTGTGGTCAAAGGTGCTGACTCAAAGATGCATTTCGTGTTGTAGCACCGGCCAAATGTCGATTAAGTTTTTTTTTTTTTTTTTTTTAATGTGAACGTGGCATAGTAAGCTATTATAGAGGGGTTGCCAACTAATGTTTACTTGGCATTTTACTCAACCGAGTAACTGACGTGTTACTACTATGTTTGTACAAGTTTTTACGGTGGGGGGGAGTGAGTGGTTTTGAAGTGATATTTAAGAAAAAAAAAATGATATATCATTTACGGTGTGTCGGTGTGCTGATGATCTGCTCCTCTCCTCAGGCAAACATTCCGGTAAGAGATTCTTCTCGCTGCCATGCAACCATGTGAACAGAATCTCCATCTGTTTTTTTTTTTCATTCTCCCTTTGGATTCTGAGAGTCTTGTTGTCGCTTATGGGTAGTAGAAAGTCTAGAGACAAAGAGACCATTGCTCCTGCTCCATGCAGCTAATGTTGCATGTATGACTAGGATTTCAATATAGAAACTACTAATTAAGTTCCTCTTAGAGAGTCGCACAAAAAAAAAAAGTTCCCCTTAGAGTCTAGAGACAAAAAGACCATTGTTTATATCCCAAAACTTACAATATGATGTTGTTTAGCAGGTTTGTTGTTTATTTGTTTTAGCAGGTTTGTTGTGTATTGGATGAAGGATACATACATTAAATTTATTGCAGAAAATGGTAATGTTACACCTGAATAATCTTTCATATATAGGTTGTAACTCTTGATATGGTATGGAAATGATAAAAAAAAAGTTTCCATGTTTCTTCAGGCAAAACATTCTGCTGGTGATGACGATGATGTAAATTGGAATACAGATGATGAAATTGATAACTTCCAATCGTCTCCTGTAAATTATATATCCAAAGTATCAATTCAACCTTGTTTCTGAATTCTGAAGAAAAAAACTCCTTTAAAGAATATTTTTATGTTTGTTTTTGTGTATGACATTAGAGAAACGTAGTTCATATGGATGAGACGGTTGCCAAGTTCATTGAGATGGGATTCTCTATCGAAATGATCGGTAGAGCGGTTGAAGAAACCGGCGGTTAGAACTATTTATTTATTCTTTTGGTGTTATCGTAGTTATGCGTTTATGCTGCCTGTTAATCAGTGAAATTTAAATAACGTGCAGGAGAAAATCCAGAACCTTTGATGATTCTTGAAACTCTCTTCAAGATTTCTGTAAGTTTCTTACTGTGAATTATTTATGTTATTTGTATGTTTCTTTTCTTTTCCTTGACTCCATTCTGTGCTTTGTGTGCAGACAAGCTCTGAAGCTAGTTCATCTAAATCTAAGGTCATAGACGAGCTTATTGGTATGGGTTTCTCCGAGGAATTAGTGATCAAAGCTATACAGGAACATGGTAATGACATGTCTCTTACTCTCCTTTTTCCATGGAATTGGGAAACTTCAGTGTGGTATCTTGAAACTGTCTTTGATAATATGTAGGAGAAGAAAATCTTGAGGAGATAACAAATGTACTTCTGAGTTATGCAGTAAGTAGATACTGTGATTCTTGTATCTTTGACATATAAATGCACATAATGTGTCACCTATTGAAGGCTTGTTACTGTTTCATAGGAGGCAGAGAAAATGCATGAAACAGAGAATGAGGACATCAACAATAACTACTTCTCAGATGATAATGATGACGTTAATATTTTCTCAGGTCTATCATCCTCAGATGAAGAGGTATATACACACATTGTTCGAGTTTCTATGCGTTTCTCATTTTACATTTTTAGATACTGTATAACATTGTCTTCTTTTTCTACTTCGGAAAATAACAGAACGAGTTACACTCTTTTCATGAAGATGGTAGATTGCAAGATTTGATCAAAATGGGATATCCAAGGAAAGAGGCTTCCATAGCTCTAGAGAGATGTGGTAACCTCTTACTAATTTATTTCCGTGATGCATTACAGAATTTTTCTTTTTCTCTTATAGATGCAATCAGTGTCCTTGCAACTTATTCATGTATCTCCTCAAACTTTTCAGGAGAAATTGCAAGTTTGGCAGAGGTTGTTGACTTCATTTTTGCTGCTCAAATGGCACGGCAACTAGATGAGTTTTGGGCAGCTTCTGATGAACAAGAGGTAATAAGTTTAAGTCCTCTTGAAGAACTTAAGACATCCATCAATTTATGTTTCTTTGACGATGTTACTATACTAGGTTGTTTTTCATCCTTTTAATTGACCTTTTGATTGTGCGTGAAGCAGCGAAGAATTAATGAGCCACCACCAAGAAGGAGAAGGCTGAACACTGACATTGCCAGTGATGACGAGCTCATCCGTCTACCAAATCCAATGATCGGGTTTGGTGTACCTAAGGAACCTGGACTTATAACTGATAGGCCAGTCCCCATTCCTAATATTGCTCTAGGTCCACCCTATTTCTACTACGAGAATGTTGCAATGACACCCAAAGGTGTTTGGGCCACGATGTCTAGTCATCTGTATGACATCAAACCTGAATTTGTGGACTCCCTGTACTTTTGTGCTGCTGCGAGGAAGAGAGGTTACATTCACAACCTTCCAATCAAGAACAGATTTGAGATACAACCCACACCACATTATACGATACAAGAAGAGTTTCCTTTGACCAAGAAATGGTGGCCTGCTTGGGATAAAAGAACGAAGTTGAACTGTGTGTTGACTTGCATCGCCAGTGCTCAGCTCACAAACAAAATACGCAAGCGTCTTGAAAAACATGAAAGGGATCCAGCTGTGCAGAAAGATATAGTAGATCAATGCAAAAAATGGAACCTGGTTTGGGTTGGTAAGAACAAAGCTGCCCCTCTGGAACCATACGAGATGGAAAGGCTTCTAGGTTTCCCAAATAATCATACTCGTGGTATAAGCAGAAAGGATCGCTACAAGTCTCTAGGCAACTCATTTCAGGTACTAAGGCTCTTGTCAGTTCAATTCAAGTATCTTGGTCTAAACTTGTTTTCTTATCATTTTTTGTCCGTTAGGTTGATACTGTTGCCTATCACTTGTCTGTCCTTAAGCCGTTGTACCCAAAAGGCATAAACGTCTTGTCACTCTTCACTGGCATAGGCGGTGGAGAAGTAGCACTTCACCGTCTCCAAATACCAATGAAGCTAGTTGTGTCTGTTGAGATATCAGAAGTCAACAGGAACATATTCCGGAGTTTTTGGGAGCAGACAAATCAAAGGGGTGATCTGATAGAGTTTAGAGATGTTGAAGAGCTTGACGACCATAAGATAGAGGGACTTATGGACCAGTACGGAGGGTTTGACCTTGTTATAGGTGGTAGCCCCTGTAACAATCTAGCTGGAGCTAATAGGGTTAGTAGGACTGGACTTGAAGGAGACCAGTCATCACTGTTCTATGATTACTGCCGGATTCTAGAGGCTGTTCGCAGCAAAGCCTCAAGAATGAGGAGGTAGAGTATCTCTTGTGTAGATCACTTTTTTTTTGCATGGGTTGCGTTCAAACTTGTATGTTGCATGCAGCTTCTTTTTGTGCCTCTCTAAGATATCAAGAATACTTTATATTTAACCATACTACACTTTAAGGGTTTTTTTTTCACTTGCTAGAGCAGTAGAGCTCCTTTCACGCCATAAAGTTGGCCATCTCTATTGTTGTTTTTTTTTGAAACATAATAAAGCATACAAGCTAAAAGTAGAGAAACCTCTAAGATAGAATGACAGCGAACTCGAAGCATGGCTCGAATGCGTCAGAGCAAGACTCACAGCAGTGCTAGAGGCTTGAAATTTAAGCATGACTCGAATGCGTCAGAGCAAAACTCACAGCAGTGCTAGAGGCTTGAAATTTAGTCACTTTGTATCGTGACGTTAAGATCCAATCCGCACCTCGGAATATCGTCGAAACGACATCCGTTGCATCTTCAGGCCCCGAATGGACCGCTACACAAGATGAACAAACGGCTATAGATAAAGATACACACCTCCATTTAGTGTTTGGGGGGTAACTGAGGCATGGGGTAATACGGCTCGCATCTCCTGAGAGAAGTATGATAGTGATGAAAGTGGTGTAGATTGTCCCGATGAACCCACCGGTAAATAGAAACTTCGAAAACTCTTCTTATAAGAGAGATAAGGCGTTGTATGCATATCAACAGTTTCGGTAATATTTTCAGTGAACCCACCGAAAAATATTAGCAAGTTGGACCAAATGACCAAACTCCCCCACACAAATGTGGGCTTTGAAACCGACAGACTTCTAAGAAATGGGCTGACCTTTTTATAACCCTTAATGGGCCAGGCCCAGATAGTTATGTTGCTAGGGTTTGGGTCACCAAATTGTACGCCGCCGAGGCTACGTGTGGAGGAGATGAAGAGCGCGGTGGGGCTGAAGCTGGTCTCATCGGAGTGAACGGTTTGCGCAGCAAGGCAGATCGGAGAAGAGATGTAGCCTTTGATAGTACAGAAGCTCTCGCCGGAGTAACAGTCAAGATAGACGTCTGACGGAGTAATGATGATGAGGGCGTGAAGAGGAAAGCACAACCTCATTGTACCTCGTGCTTTTTGAACTGCTCGTCGGATTAAATGTGGAACCCCGCTGACACTGGACGCCATCTCGGGAGCAGAGGTAAGGAGGAAGTGTTGCTGTGAATAGGAATGGGATTGTCGGAGCATTTCGTCAGGCTCGAGTCTGTTTACGGGTGCGGATGAGCAAAGGCTGCGACTGCTGAAGAGCAGAGTACACGAGTGGAAAGAGATGGTATAGGAATGAGCCGCGGTGCTACTTGACCGGGCTTTCCGGGAACCCCCAGAAAAAGGTACTGATCCGGTTGGCTCGAGCCAAGGCCCTGAGACCACGAAGATCTGAACAGAGGGTGGCGGCGCCAAACGATGAACAGAGGATGCAAGAGTGGACATCATAACAGTAAGAAAGAAGAACTTGAAAGTGAAGCAGAGGGAGAGAGATGATGGACAGTCCCGACGCCGGCGAGGAAAAACGTCACCGGCGCCGGAAGATACAGATCTGAGGGTTGTCTCGATTTTAGTGCTTGGGAGCGTTTTTTGAATATTCGGAATGGCCATCTCTATTGTTGTTGATTTGTCTTTTATTAACAACATGAAGTTAAAGATTTACAATAACCGATCAAAGTAGATTCCTGTTATATCTGTATGTGTCTTTTAGGTTTAGGAAAATTACTATTTCTAAGGATAATTATGTATTTCTAAAAAGGAAATGAAATTTGGTTTTGATGCTAATATAAATATTGATTTAAAGAATTGTAAAATTATTCATTTGTATAATAATATACAAATTTTAAATGGGTATTTGCCTCAATTCGTTCTGCTTGCTTTGCTTTCTTCTAGTCTTAGATTCAGATTCGCCTTTGTTCATAACACTTGTGATGTGAGCTATGCGTCTATGACAAAAGCCATGACGTCTTTTACTCAAACAAAACAAGGCTTCACTGGAAGAGTGGTTGATGAAAATGGAGTTTACGCACTACAGCCTCAACCTTGAGTATGAGGTTGTTTTCAGGAAGGGAGAAAAATAAGGGTTTGAATGTATCAAGAAAACCAATAAACATCAGGTTTTGCGACAAATTGAGTCGTGCAAAGTTTTGTCTCCAAAACTTATTCAAGATTTTGATAAAAATTGTTTTCAAACAAAAATAATGAATTTGAGTTCTAAATAATAAAAGACGCAATGAATTCTAGATAAATAATAACGTGCATCATTCTCAGTTATAAAAAATTCTCCGTTATCTTCAAATAAAATTTCGATATTTTCGGTATTTGACAAAGTAGAGAGAAGAAAAAGATAGTGCTGAGCAAATAAACCGAACCCGAACCGATCTGAACCCGAACCGATCCGAACCCGATCCGATAAAAATGAATCCGAACCCGACATAAATACCAAATGGATCTTGTTTTATGGTATTTCGGGATATAAGTATTATCCGAACCAAACTCAGACTTAAATGGATATCCGATAGAACCCGAAACATTCAAAATCCCAAAAAAAACTTGTACCAAACATGATATCAATTCCTAATATGTATCCAAGATACGCTAAGATATTTTTTTTTTGATCAAAACGCTAAGATATTATTAAACATCTAAAATAATTATCTATTACATGAAGGTTGATTGTTGAAGGTGTCAGTTGAGGCTTGAAATTTTTAGATTTTGGTGTTGTTTTTGTTGAATATTTTTTTTCATTTCATGAGAAGTTGGTTTTTCGTTTTATACTTTCATTTATTTGTTTTTTTTCTATCAATAACTATGTTTACCTTTCATTTGAATTTGAATGATCACGTTTGTTTGATGTTTTTTTTTTCTTATTTTTGAATGGATTTTACTTATGGTTTGGTTACAAAATATGCACAAATCAAGTATTTTAAAACCGAAAAACCGATTTTACTTATGTTTTGGTTACAAAACATATATAAATCAAGTACTTTAAAACTGAAGAACCGATTGGGACCGGAATCCAAAAGTACATCGGGTTGTACCGGTTCTTTGAAGATTTACTAACCGCGATCAGAACCCAATAGAACCTGAACCGGTCATGAACCGAACTTTGGGAATCTAAAGCATCTTACTATTTCCTTTCGCAAACTGATCCCGCTCGTATCAAATTTATCGAAGAAAATGGTAATTACACACAAACACGTGAATAATCATCTCTCATGAAATGGTACGGAAATTGATAAAAAAAAAGTTTGGATGTTTTCTTCAGGCAAACGATTCTGCCGCTGACGACGATGATGGAAGCTGGAATACAGATGATGAAATCGATAGCTTCCAATCGTCTCCTGTAAAATTACACGTCTGAAACATCGATTCAACAAGCTGGTGTTAAGTGCTTGTTTTAAAAACTTTTTAACTTGTTTGACGCTGAAACAAGAATCGTTTTTTTTTGGGATGACATTGGAGAAACGTAGTTCATATGGATGAGACGGTTGGTAAGTTTGTTGAGATGGAATTCTCCATCGAAGCTTGCTCATCTAAATCTAAGCTCATAGATGAGCTTATTGGTATGGGTTTCTCCGAGGAATTAGTGATCAAAGCCTGTTACATGTATTTCTCTCATAGTGAGTGTTCTTGCAACTTATTCTTCTCAAACTTTTCAGGAGAAATTGCAAGTTTGGCAGAGGTCGTTGACATCATTTTATGCTTCTCAAATGGCACGGCAGTTACGTGAGTTTTGGGCAGATCCTGATGAAGCAGAGGTAATAAGTCTATGTCCTCTTTGAGAACCTAAGTGATAGAACCAAAATATGGATCACTCTTTCGGTATGGTTGATATGAACTCAGATTCGAGGGGATTGAGAACTGATGGATCGAGGGGTGACACTAAGGGTTGCGGAATAGCCCAAAGATACTACCAGAGATTCGAAGGTTGCCGGATGTGACGCACCGGTCCAACACAACGAAGTGGTTCGTTTGGAGATGACCTCACCAAGAGAAGTATGAATGTTCTAAGCAAAGAACAATGAGAGAAGACTCAAAAATAAGCAAAGGAAAATCGATGTGATTTTTATTAAAGGGATCATCACATACTTATAAGGTTTGTGAGTCAAAGAAACATAAAGACACTTGTGGGAAAAGACAACATAGAAAATAGAAATGAATGAAAACAAGACATAGAATTTCGAAATTTGACTAAGACTGGTCAAGGTGCGGATTCTTATGTTGACTGGTCCAGATTCATAAAGATGTCCAGGTTCATTCTGTGGTGATCAGGTCGTCCGCGGTAAGGAGCAGGACGGACGTAAGGCTGCCCGCATGGTTGATCGTCGATGATCCATGAACGGATGAAGAGATAGCTCGACCCAAATCTTCAGAGAGCTTAAGTATCCTTCCTTTGGAGTAGTTGGAAGCATCGATCATCATGAAATCATCAAAGTGGTTGGAAATGTCGTGATCAGCCTGATCCGGGCGTGCGGTACGTCCCAAACGGGCCAGGAAAGACATGCTAAGTCTGGAATCTGATTCTTCTCGATGATCATGGGTTCTGGCTTGACTGTTGGCTCTAAAATGGCGAATGGATCGAGGAAGAACGCCTGTGGTTCGGCTGATTCGGTCATCAGGTCGTGGATCCATCCTTAGGTCACGTCCGGGTGCACGCGGGTCGATCCGGTACACGGCTCTGTCCGTTGATCTGGTACGGCGGAATGGCTGAACCTCAGCTGGACTGATCTGATCGTCCTGGTCACCATGCTGAGTCTGCTCCACGTCCTGGTCCAGGTTCTGGGTTCTATCACTAAGACACCCATCAAGTTATGTTTCTGTAACCATGTCACTATATTTGTGGCTAATTAGTTTAAGGGTACCGCAGTTTTCCCTAAGTTATGTAGTTTTTCATCCTTATCCATGGGTAATCTGTGGTTTGCCTGCAGCAGCAGTCAAGAAGCAATGAGCCACCGCCAAGAAGGAGGAAGCTAAACACTGCCATGCCCAGTGATGACGAGCTCATCCATTTACCAAATCCGATGATTGGGTTCGGTGCACCTAATGAACCTGGGCTTATAACAGAGAGGCCAGTCCCAATCCCTGACATTGCTCGTGGTCCGCCCTACTTCTACTTCGAGAACGTTGCAATGGCACCAAAAGGTGTTTGGGCCAAGATGTCTAGTCATCTCTATGACATCAAGCCAGAATTCGTGGACTCTTTGTACTTCTCTGCTGCTGCAAGGAAGGGAGGTTATATTCACAACCTCCCTATCAAGAACAGGTTTGAGATACAGCCCACTCCACATTATACCATAGAGGACGAGTTTCCTGACACCAAGAAATGGTGGCCTGTTTGGGATAACAGAACGAAGCTGAACTGTGTGTTGACTTGCATCGCCAGTGCTCAGATCACGAAGGATATACGCGAGCGTCTTGAAAAACATGAAGGGGATCCACGTGTACAGAAAGATGTGGTCGATCAGTGCAAAAGATGGAACCTGGTTTGGGTTGGTAAGAACAAAGCTGCCCCACTTGAACCATGCGAGATGGAAAGTCTTCTAGGCTTCCCAAGAAACCATACTCGTGGTGTAAGCAGAAGGGATCGATACAAGTCTCTAGGCAACTCATTTCTGGTATATAGTTTTATTACAAAGTCTCTTGTTAGTTCAGGTTTGGTTATAAAGTCTCTTGTCTAAGCTTGTGTTCTTTTCATTTAGGTTGATACTGTTGCCTATCACTTGTCTGTGCTCAAGGCTTTGTACCCAAAAGGTGTAAACGTCTTGTCACTCTTCACGGGCATAGGCGGTGGAGAAGTGGCACTTCACCGACTCCAGATTCCGATGAAGCTAGTTGTATCCGGTGAGATTTCTGAATATGAACAGGAACATATTCAGGAGTTTTTGGGAGCAGACAAATCAAAGGGGTGATCTGATAGAGTTTAGAGATGTTGAAGAGCTTGACGACCACAAGATAGAGGGACTTATGGACCAGTACGGAGGGTTTGACCTTGTCATAGGCGGTAGCCCCTGTAACAATCTAGCTGGAGCTAATAGGGTTAGTAGGACTGGACTTGAAGGAGACCAGTCATCACTGTTCTATGACTACTGCCGGATTCTAGAGGCGGTGCACCACAAAACCCACAAGAATGAGAAGGTAGAGTGTCTCTTGTGTAGATGACTTTTTTTTTTTGCATGAGTCTTGTATGTTGTAGCTTCAAACCATACTAAACCAATATGTTGATTTGTCTTTTATTAACAACCTTCGCTACAAGAAAACATCGGTATTCTAACGGACATTCCGACGGAAAATGAAATCCTCGGAATTTCCCGAGGACTTTCCTCGGAATATACCGACGGAATTCCGAGGAAATATCAATCCGTCGGAATATTCCGAGGAAATTCCGAGGAAAAATGTGTTCCTCGGAAAAGACCGATGAATTCCGAGGAAATAGTATAGGGATTTTACAAAATTCCGAGGAAATTCCGACGAACTAGTGATCGATCGATGCGTTTTTGGACATATACCCATCGATCGATCACATTGTTACGCTTTGGTCCATCTTAGTGATCGATCGATGCGTTTTTGGACATATACCCATCGATCGATCACATTGTTACGCTTTGGTCCATCTTAGTGATCGATCGATGCGTTTTTGGACATATACCCATCGATCGATCACATTGTTACGCTTTGGTCCATCTTAGTGATCGATCGATGCGTTTTTGGACATATACCCATCGATCGATCACATTGTTACGCTTTGGTCCATCTTAGTGATCGATCGATGCGTTTTTGGACATATACCCATCGATCGATCACATTGTTACGCTTTGGTCCATCTTAGTGATCGATCGATGCGTTTTTGGACATATACCCATCGATCGATCA
>NC_027753.1:34127820-34147598 GCF_000695525.1 Brassica oleracea var. oleracea
TTTTTTTTTTTAATTTTGGAAATATTCCGAGGAAGTTTATCCCTCGGAAAATTCCGACGACATCTTCCTCCGAATATTCCGAGGAATTTCCGGCGAACTTGTGGTCCTCGGAAATTCCGAGGAAATCCTATTTCCTCGGAATTCCGTCGGAAATTTCCGAGGGATTTCCGAGGAAAGATGAATTTCCGAGGAGTTATTTCCGAGGACTTTTTTCGTCGGTATGTCGTCGGAATAGCGTTATTCCGACGACATACCGACGATTTTTTCCCTCAGTATGCCGCTGTTTTCTTGTAGTGCTTTGATTAGACACGAAGTTCAAGATTTTCATTAAAAGATAAAATTAGATTCATATATATTATTAGAAGAGAAATACCCATTTGAAAATGTTCTTACTTCATTAATTAAACTCCATATTTTTTTTCCTTGTCTTTTTCAGTTGCATTTATGAAATATCTTAAAACGAATAAAATTGCCTAATTTATTACTTGTCTTTTCAGTTCAATTAATGAAATATGCTTAAATGAATTTAAACTTCCTATTTTATTGTTTGTCTTTTTCAGTTACCTTAATGAAATATCCTTAAATAAATTTGGACATAATGTAATTTAATCAACAAAGAAAACTCATGAGTTATCCTTACGTGCATAATTTTAATAATAGAGATTTTTAAAAACGTGCATCATTAAAATGTTACCTAAAACATGCAGCACTAATATATAACATGCATCAATAAAAGTAGAATTTGACTTACACAGTTGTACGGATATTATTTTCAGTTGATTAAATTTAAAAATAATTATTTATTCAAAAAATATTTAAGAATGGCTATGTTTTTTAAAATTATATGGTATTATTTGTTCATAACTCATTTGTCATTTGCTAAATTGTTAGAAAGAAAATTTTAGCATAATATAACTCAGTTGTCATTAGCTAAATTTATGGTATAAAAATTTCTGTTTTTACAATTATCTAATTAACTCTATATACTCATTTTTTTATATATTTTTATATGATATCACACATTCGTAAAAAAATAGATATTTTAAGATACAAAAAAAATTATTTACTTAATAAATATAATATGAACGAATATTCATGAAGCTATGACAAAAGCGATGACGTCTTACTCAAACAAAACAAGGCTACCAAATGTCAACTCCAATACTTTCTTTTTTTGTTTTTGTTTTACTTCTCTTTTCGCCAACTCCTCTTTTCTTTGTTGTTTCCTCATTGACTTGACCTTTCCCAAAGTATGCAACTTTGTTCCTACCGTTAGGTGAAGCTTAAAGAGACCATGTTCCTTCTCAGACCCAGGAGACTCATCTTACTTGAGTTTGCTCCTCCTCCTCCTCCTCTGCCTCTTCCTTCTACTGATACTACACAGCTTCTTCACAATGCTTTTTGTTCAAAGGTACGTACGGCAGTCTACTTCTTTTCTCAGATCATTAAGCTACTATGAAATAACTTATGAAAATCTCTGTAGATCCCAAATAGGTTAGGAGAAGAAATAGAAATAAGCCTAAGGATAACATATGGAAGTTGAGTTATTGATCTGAGTGGGCTCATGTACATAATTGATATATAAGAGTTTGGTATGTACGTACATTCAGGATGTTCCAGGAGCACATCATCCGCAGGGGCCGGAGGTACGTTAGAAGGCTTAACTCTTGGCTTTTGAACTCAACGATGCAGTCTTATTGGGATGAGGTCTGTCTGTCTGTCTGCTTACTACCTCTCAGTTTTGCATCATTCTACATATTTGATTTTTTCCTCTGTTCCTTTTTTTTCTTTGGCAAAGATTGAAAATTTCAAGAATAAAGTGTTTGATGAACTGACTACAAAAGATGAGAAGGTGTTGGAGATTGGTATTGGGACAGGTCCTAATATGAGATACTTCGCCGCTCGTAATGTGAATGTAACTCTTCTTGGGTTGGATCCAAATCCTAAAATGAAGAAGTATGCACGCAAAGCCGCTGTGAGAGCAGGATTGAATCCTAAAAACTTTAGATTCATGCAAGGAGTAAGTATTGCTTAACTATCTGTCTGCTGCTTACCCGCTGACTCTGATGTTACTTCTCTGATTCTGTCACTAGGTAGGAGAGGCTATACCATTAGAAGATGGTTCTGTGGATGCAGTCGTTGCAACACTTGTTCTATGTACTGTTTCTGACGTCACTCAAACACTCAATGGTACTTTCTTCCTACTCATAAAAGCATCATTGCTGATATCTCTAACTTAACCCTTTTTATGGTAATTTCAGAAATCAAGCGAGTGCTGAGACCAGGAGGGAGTTTCATCTTCTTAGAACATGTGGCAGCAGAAGGTACATTAAGTATGTACATATATAAAGAGAGAGAGAGGTGTATCAAACTGCATGAGAACCTAAATTATTTTGTGGTTGCAGATGGATCTCTCTTCAGGCGTTTGCAGAAACTGTTGGATCCATTGCAGCAGATATTAGCAGATGGATGCCATTTGACAAGAAACACGAGAGAGTGCATCTTGGAAGCTGGTTTCAGCGGTGGTGCCGAAATAGAGACGGTGTCGATGTATAGTTTCCCGTGGATAACAAGACCTCATATCTATGGAGTAGCTTACAAGTAAAACTATACATCAAGCATCAGCTCTGCTCAAATGTGCGAGGCTGTAGACGGGTTTTGTCCTAGGATGCTTAACGGTGTTAGCCAGTCCTGAAGCTAGTGACTTCTGCTATTGGTCTACATCACTAGCTACTAGCTGACTTTTCTCCGGTAATTTTTCTTTGGGTAGAGTAGTTATAGGTGGAGTCGACGGTGGAACTTTTGTATTAGAGGTGGATGTAATCAATTTTCACAGTTATGTTGATGAATTCAAAGATCCCATCTCTGCTACGAAAGAACATATAAAAAAAATTGTATTTAGGTTAATGGTTGCTTAAAACTTGAAGAGACGAAAGATAATAAGAAAAAGAGTAAAATTAATGAGATTTACACTAACCAGTCTAACACAAACTCACTCATTCATAAGAACATGTTTAATGCTACTTTCTTTACACATGACTTGGTCTCCAAAACCTTGTTCACATAGTTACTATCAACTAGTGTTTTGAAACCCGGACCCACGGTTGAATTGGTAAACCCGTTGATCCAGGACAAATCTGGTTTGGGTTTTGCAAAAAACTCAATATTTAAAAACCCAATAAATTCGCAAAAATCCACTAAAGCCCGAAACCCAGTTACCAGTTGAACCACTGGTTGGACCAATTGATAATTTTTACTCTTTTTTTAAGTTCTTAATTATGTTTTTAGAATCTGTTCTGTATTCTAAATTTATGTTAGGTTTTAGTTTTATTTTTGTTATCGACAATTTATTACAATGATGTTTTACTTTTGGTTTATTCAGATTTTAAGTTTAATTTTACTATTCACATTAAACATTTAAATATTATGAATTTTAAGTTTTGATATTTTTGTTAGATGCCATAACTCTTAACTTGTTAAAAAAAATTAAATAGTCTAAACTATTTTTTGATATTTTGTATGCCAAATGAAAATAAAAATATAGAAACTAAAGTTAAATATTTTCTAATATTTTTGAAACATAAAATATATACATATCCAAACTATTATTTTATGCTTTAAAAATATTTAGAAATACTTATTTTAGTTTTTATATTTTTATTTTCATAACTAATATATTATTATATAATAAAATTATTTAATTTACTAACCCGCGGTTCGTTCGCGGTCGTCCCAATAACGCGGTGACCCGGTAAGTCGTCCGGGTCGGGTTTCAAAACATTGCTATTAATGTTCTAATGTCTTCTATTAAGCTTCTCTTATTGTTTTGATGTCATTATTAACTGATTCAGTGGAATTACATCATAACCCTCCAACCGATAACTTATCCACTTTTACCAAGAGAGCATCCACAAAAACAAAAATCAACTTCGCAACTGTGAAATCCGACAGCCATCTTCATTTCGTGAAATATGACAGCCATCTTCTTCTTTTTTTGAAACTGACAGCCATCTTTAAACACCACATATTCATGCACTAATCAACTCCACACAACTACCACTACCATAACTAGTTATATCTCTATTACTTTTCTATTAATGCTCGTCAACGAAAACAAAATATTTATGTCACTTTTGGCATAAAACAAATCCAGTGTGCTTCTCTTTTGCAAAATGTCTCTTGATGTTATGAAGAGTTAATAAATGCCTCTTAATGTAATGAATTCATACTATAATGGAAAGTTTTTCCTTTTTCAAAAATAATGGAAAGTTTTTTACTTATCGATCTCTTGTAAATGCGTAATTTATCGACACATTACACTCACAAAATATTGATTATACTCAAATAAAGATGTTTTACAATGACACTTGAAATCATATTGTAACGAGTAGTTGGCAGGTCCAATATGTTTAAACTTCTTACATGACGCAGAAGACTCGCGGTCTTAATCCGAACATTATTTTAAACTGGCCGACATTCGCTTATTTTTTGGTTAGTTAACCGTTTAGTTATGTTGCGTACTTACATCAATACAAATATATTAATATATACTATGTGATTCTCTCGAGCATATGCACCGATTTAAATATTTCCAAATAAATAAATTGATCTATATTTTTCTTTCAAATATTTATAAGTTTTAAATAATTTATATATAAAATTATAGATTATTTTAAATAATATTATCTTACTATTTTAGTTAGACATGTAATTTTAAGAATAGCATACATGGTTAGTCCGGTTGTTATTTGGATACATTGGATTGTATTTATTTTTCAGAGCTAAATCATAACTTTTGATTTTATATTAGGTAATTTTTTAATTAATTTTGCTGTTTCATATAGTTTTGTGTCTTAGATAGTAACTATTTTCTTATAAAGTTATATAAAATTTGGTATATGTTATTTCGGAAAACAAAAAAAAAATTAAAATGAGGATTGATTTGTAGTTACATAAACGAATGTTACTGATAATCTTTTGGAATATCAAAAAAAAAAAATTGGAATATCATGCACATTTATAATTTTCAAAGGAACTATCTCATATAATATATGGTTAATATTTCATTTAAATTTATTTATAAGTTTGAGTCATTCTCTAATTTTTATCTAAAATAAGTGACTAAAATATTAATACACATGATACTTTATAATTTTTGAATCATTCTGTAATTTAAATGTATAAACATAAATAAAATATTATTAAAAACAATAATATGTTGTTATTTTAGTTAGACCTATGAATTTAGATAAATGAATTTAGATTGGTCATGTTATTTCTTTTGTGGTTTTTGTGGGTTAATTAAATTACAAATTTCTTCCAAATTGAAAAGTACTATTGACTTTAATTACACTAAAAGTCGAGTAGTTGTGCTCACTATATTTACTTAGGTTTATAAGACTATATGTGTAAATATATTTTGTATAATGTTGTATAATTTGATACCTTTTGTCTTAGAAAAATTATAGGAAAAAACTAAAATGATGATAGACTAGAAGATGTATAAGAGAAACGAATCGATAATATTTAAAAATTCACACATCAATACAAATATTTTAAAATAATTAAATTATTTACTTGTAATTATTATTAAATTAGGCTATTACACAATTTTGATGATGAAATACACAAAATATTATTTAACAAAAATATTAAAATTCATATTTTTGGATATTCATTAGTTCATATATATGGTTGAAGAAATTTAATATAATTATGTAGTAAATATTTAATAATTACGTATAATTTTTATTTTTGTGAATTTTCCTTTTTAATGAAAACTCACTTATATTTAAAAATATTTTCGTTTATAAATAAAAATAAAAAGGAAACTTAAATTATAATTTTGACTTAAATTTTAACAAAAGAAAAGGAAACCAGTTTTTCTTTTAATAATGGCACTTACATAAAATATATTTGTTTCACTATGGATACTACCTCTGTAATCCACCATTATAAGAATCAACATCAACGCGAAACGTATAGAATTCATAGAAAATTGTGAAATGGTAATATGTCTAATGAATCACAAAAAATTGTTAACAATATTTTGTAGGAAAAAAATATATTAAGAAATTTTGAAAACGATTATATGTTACCTTTTTAAATATATCATTAAAAGATTTTTTTTTCTAAAAATACAAGTTTTATGTAACTACACTAACATTGATGATATGTATTTCTAATTTATAGCTTTTAGGAAAAAATACTGATAAAAAATTATCAATGTTTAAGACTTTTTTAACCTGTTTATAAACTTTGTCACACTTTTATATGATTATAAATATTTATTATTCTGTATTTTGTTAACAATGTTATTAAATTTATATGGTTCAGTTCTTGCCTTTTGAACTCAACGATGCAGTCTTATTGGGAAGAGGGTACAAGCTGAATTTTTCAAGATTTAAGATCTTATACAATAAAACAGACTTGTCTCTCTCCTCCTTCCTCCACATCCTCAATCACCTAGGAGCGTTTTGCGACACGTCAGCACTTCCCTCCTGCAATACCTCTTTCTTCCGTAAATCATTAAACATCTTGCTTGAAAACTTCTTGGGCTTATTGATGTTTTTTGTTGGGTTTCTTCGTCGTCGTCGCAAGCAGTAACTCCCGTCATATCGTCTTCCATCCATTCCTTTGACGGAGAGACTCAGTGTTGATGGCATTCAATCAAATTCACCCACTTTCTCCTCATCAATACAGGTTTTTCTCCTCCCTATCAATCGAATTGGATATATATATAGTCTCTAGGATCTCAGGAGGACTCTCAAACGTCTTACGAATCATATACTTGCGACAACCCTACAAGTAGAAGTTCTTAGAATGGCGATTACTCAGCTCCACTTCTCCGATTTGAAGGCTGGTCGTTTGGAGGACAGAGTTGTCACAAGTCTTCTTCGTTTTTGGGAGGCTAGGAACATTAAGAAATCTGGTGAGCTTATGAGTGTGGATTTCATCTTCCTCAATGAGAAGGTAGCGAATCTTGAAAAGCTTTCTTTTAATTACTTTAATATTTCCGCAAGAGTATGTACCATTTAAAACCAACATTCACTGGGTGTGCAGTGCCGTCGACATTCCAAGATTACGGGGAAGAAATTCACAGTTGGTCTTATCTCTGCAACCCCTCTGAACGCAACACTACTCTTTCCAACGGCGGCGTTAGAACATAGTTTAGATCTTGAGCTTGAAGAGATTCATTTTTTGGACACAATTCCTATAGTTTTGAGTTTGGTGATTGTAATTTTAAACAGCTCCAGTATGGGGGAAATTGTGAAGTGCATTGATTTAGTAATGTTTCGTGCTGTTTATATGCCTTACCTACACGGACAGTAAAGCACGTGATTAATACACACCTGCTGGTGGCAATCTCTATCTTTTAGATTGCTCTTTTGTAGGCTGCAAACTCATACTTGGTGTGAGGTGGGAAGCTCGCAAGGTGTGAAGCGTGAAAGTGAGACTGAAACTGAAACTGATGCCTGACTCAGAGAACCGGCTAGCTTCTATTTGATTTCTTTTTTTTTCTATCATATATATGGCTTAACAATATTATGCTTTTCGAAAAGGTTTGGGGGAAAATCCATGGTTACAGGAGAAATATAGAGCCACCACTGTGACGACATTTAAAACAATTGGAGGCAATGCAGGTTAATAAAACAAGTTTCGGTTTTGATTTGTCTCTCCACATTAATTTTTGATAGCTATCCTATTTCTACTTTGTCCCAGAGAAGATTGCTGGTTAGTAGTTCCTGTCACTGGTGAGGTAACAATGGTGTAGAAACTCTCGAGAGTTCTTTTGTGGGTTCAAAAAGAAAACATGGCAATGGTGGTGAAACACATTTCAATGAGCTTAGCAATGGAGACACTGGGGTATCATCATCCGTAACTTTAAACCATTGATTTTCCTCTGTACGTTTAACTATTTATGCCACAAATTTTTTGGGTTCATGTATCTGTTAATGTCTTATGCAGAAAACAACTACGGTTTCAAGAGGAGAGTTGACGTTTCAAGATATTTATGTGCAGAGGCATTGCTGAATGAAGAAGATGAGAACGGCTATAGTGATTGGAAACCTGTGCAGCAGAAGATGCCAGTTGAGTTTGTGAAATGGTGTTGCTTCAATTGCACTATGGCAAATCCTGGTGATATGATTCATTGTTATGTATATTTTGCTTACTTTTTCATGTTTGAATAATTTTGTTTCTGATCTTATCATTACCAGCGTCTGCAATTATTTGTCTGAGGCATATGGATATTCTGCATCTCTGTTATTTAAAAGACACTGGTCTCTCACCGAAGTCGAAGAGAAATGTGGAGGTAAGATTTTGCTTCTTTTTGGACATGTCGTTAAGATATATTGCTATTTCGGTACCACATTATCTAACTTCAAGTAACACTAAGCAAGCTCACGTCTCTTTTATCTTGATCTTAGGAAATTCATCTGCAGCTAGCTCAACAGCTGTTGGTTTTGAGGAGATAATGTTGCTGCACTCAGAAGTATGATTTTGTAACTGTTATAGTTTCGTGAGATATCTGTTGACGTCAATACAATTTATTTACCTCCAAAGCTTATCTTCGTGCAATTATTTCGCAAGAGCTCCAGATGGTGAGCTGCTACTTAATTGTCTTAGAGACATATCTAACTGCGAGTAGTTTGTTTATTTCCTTACTTTTGCAAACAAGTCACTAACTAATTTTTTTCTTTCAGTTTTAAGGTCTACACTTTAGAGCATGTTAATTTCACAAGCCAGCTTCTCTGTAGGTTTGAATTTACCTGTAACGTTTCAGGGTTCATCATGCAAAACATGATTTGCTTGTGTTATTTTGTCTTTCACTGCTCATAATTTCCTATTGTTTGCCAGCTACTTCACCGCCGACACATACTAATAAGTATTGAGCACCTGCTGCTTGATTAGCAGCAGGTTTGTGTGCTGATCTAGCTAAAGAAATTTTCTCATGATAAAATGTTAATCAGCCGGGAACTTAGAAGCTCATTATGTTTAAGCTCAGGTCAGATTGGTAAGTTGCTCAAATGTGATGTCCCGAGGTTAGATGTCTTTAAACTTGCAACTAAAGGTATATTCACACAGCAGTTTGGGTGAGCCTGACATGAACTGCTCGACAAGTTCGACAAAGTATGGGGGTGTTCAGAAAATTTAAACTATGACGGTCTCTGAGCTAAACGCTTATGTCCTCCATTGTTCACCGCATGTGCATTCCGTTCCTGGTCCATTCTGCTAAATGTTATCACAACAATATACATATTACACACATGTAATATTACGTACATCTTCAGTTGATTATTTTGTTCTGGTACTTATCTTTTTCCAGCTTAAACTTTAACGGTTTCGATAGATAAATGTTTGGTTTATCTCACTTGATCAACTCCTCCGCAACTAAGTCATTGCCTTCCAAAAAAAATATCAAAGTACTTGATGGAATGAATTAGCTACGCTGTTACATACCATAATTACTTTACGAATCCCAAGCTTTTTGATAAGTCCATAGTCATCACCTCCATCCATTTCACACTTCCAACCACGTCATTATTTCGAATCAAGAGTTTGACTATAATATGATGAGAATAAATATACTCGAAGATTAAAAAAATTCTTGCTCAGTTCTACAAGTACTAAACCTGTTTCTAATATTAGATAAAAGTCACTGGACTTGAATATTACTTGATAAGTTACAGAGGTATAAGAGCAACTATTACATGTTACCGCTACAATATAGTTGACCGGTCCGACACGTGTTACTATTACAAGCTAATTACCAAAATTATTTTCACGAATATTTGTCCATCATATCTATTACCATATTAAATAAAACAAAACCACCTTCTATGCTTTAACAATTAGAACCAGATTCAACCAAAACAAACCCAAAAAAGTTATGTATCTTTAGACGATGGAAAAATATGTGAAACCCCATAAACGACATCAAAAAGTACATAGGCTAACATTCTTGATATAATGTTAAAAAAAGAACACAACTGCAACTCACAGATACGGAGTAAATGTCCAAAACAAACATCAATGCTACACTAACAAATATTAAGTTCGTCTATTTCATTCGATACACACACGGTCAATCATTTTTATATCTTAAGATAATACTTCAAAAAAGCAAGACTTTTATATACTATCCAATAAACATGCTAGCGGAGTTTATTTTCACCACAAATGAAAAGTTACTAGGCATGAATATTTTTAAGGAAAATAAAATATAAAATTTTTGGGTAATATTTTGTTAGTTTTAGTTTTATTTGAGTTATTAAGTTTGTGATTAAATAAGTTTAGTTAAGACTCTTAAATCATTTATAAATATTTAAATATTATTTATACAACATTAATAAAATTTATAAACTCAGCTCCATCCCTTAAATACTACTCCCTCTCCCTCTATTCCTAAATATAAGATGTTTGGGGTAATGCACACTTATTAAGAAAATTACTTTTTTACCTAGAAAATATCATTAAAATTATAAACTAAAAACTACTCAACCTATTACAAAATAGAACTATTAAATTTGATTGGCTACACCGTTTTTGATAAACTTAAAGTTACCTAGAAATATGAGAACATCTTATATATTGGAACATAAAATTTATTCTAAACATCTTACATTTCAGAATAGAGGGAGTATACCCTAAACAATCTATCTTATTAAAACTCAAGTACAAAATTGGAGTGTTTGGAGATTTGAATAGGACTATTAAAAAAATTTGGAGTGTTTGGAAACATGAATTGTAGTCTTTTAAAAAATTAATTTTGTTTGGAAACAAGGATAGTAGTATTAATAAAAAAAATAATGGGCTTATGTTATTAAGAAAAATTAAAAGTCCATCATATTATAAGAAACTATCTATCTGGCCCAGATTTAAAATATACGAAAACGGATCAATCTAATTGCCTAAAACTTTTTCTTTTCTAAACTAACCATAAAACAAAATTTAAAATTTATACACATATTTCAAATCAAAATAATAATTTAAATTTGATTTATATCAAAAATACGTCTAAAACATTAATAAAAATTATAAGAAAAGTAAATCAACAACATATAGTTATTAAGTCATATAATATCTATTTTCAATATTATAAGCGTTTGCACTCAGATAATTTTAAATTCATTTTATAATTTATGTTTTGTGAAAATTGATAGATATGCATTATATATAAGCAAATAGTATTATAATATATTAAATTAAACTAAAATTTATATTAAAAACCCGGGCGTAGCCCGGGAAAACCAATAAACCGACGGCAAAAGATGAAAAGGTGTTGGAGGCTGGTATCAGGAAAGGTCCTAATATGAGATACTACGTAATGTGAATGTAACTCTTCTTGGGTTGGATCCAAATCCTAAAATGAAAGTATGCACGCAAAGCCGCTATGAAAGCAGGATTGGATCCCAAAATCTTTAGATTCATCATGCAATGAGTAACTATTGGTTACTGTTTTTTTTTTTTTTTTGTCATAATCCCCTTGGGTTACTTCTCTGATGTTGGTTCAGTGAATGCAGTAGTTGCAACACTTGTTCTATTTACTGTCCCTAATGTCACTCAAACACTCAATGGTAGTTCTTTCTTCCTACTATTAAAAGCATCATCACTGCTTATTTGTAACAAACACATAAACAAAAAAAATATTTTTCAGTGATACATGTCGTATTTTTGTTTGTTAGATAGTAACAGTGAAAATCTTCCAATACCCAAAAATTGGATTGAGTTCAATTCTAGATTCAATTCAAGAAGTAACAGTGAAAAACATATAACACATTTAAATTTTAAATTTGATTTTGATTTGATTTTTTTTTAAATAATTTTGGATAAATGTGATGGCTTATGTAAACTATCAGAATCGGACTATTAAAATATTTGAATAATTTCTATAAAAAATAGTTGACATTAAAACGGAATAATATAAATTAATTAAAAGGGATAAACACACAATTTTCCTACGTGATGAATAAAACAAAATGGAATATACAATCTATTTCTAATACTATAGATTTAGAAAATCAGATATTAAATAAAAAATAAGAAAATTAAATAAAAATTAAGAAAATTAAATAAAAAATAAAATAACTAAAAATTCAAAAAAACTAATATTAAATTAAAATAAAGAAAAAATAAAATATTAATTCATAAAAGTCAAAAAATTTAGAAAATTCAAAAATTCAAAAATTCAAAATATTTTTTTTTAATTAAAAGATTTTTTTTTTTTTTAAATATCATATCATCGTTCAAAATAACAATTTCAAATATATCACCAATAATGATGATGGTTTCTCAAATACCATTAACAATGATGGTTTTGGTATATCTCCAATGATAATTTCCGACATTATCGATGGAAATGAAAAAAATGATTTGTATATTTTTCATTTTCATTTTTTTGAAATTTCTGATTTTTTTTAGTTTTTTCTGTATTTTAATTTGTTCTTATATACTTTTTTGAATTTTTTAGTTAATGTTTTTGTTTTTATATTATTTTCTAAATCTTATTTAATTTCTGATATTTTAAAAAAAAATCTGATTTTTTTTTAATTTTATGAGTTTTTTTGTTAAATTTTCTGATTTCTATTAATTTTTTTGTTTATTTTATCAATTAAATAATTACTTTTTGAAAACAAAACTGACACAACATTTTTTACCTGTTCAGCCGGTCAATTTTCTTCTTTGAAATTTTTTTATGATACAAATGTCTTTTTGAAGGTTTAAAGTGTTAGTAATAAATGACACTTTCAGGGTTTTTTATGCGATTTTTCTTTTTATTTTCTATTCTTTTAATTTATTTTATTAACAATACTTTTTGTTTCTGAATGTTTTTCAACTACATTCCATTGCTTTCCACATTTTCCATTTCATTCCGTTCCGTACATTTTATTTTTCTTTCATTTCAAATGGTAACATTTTGTGGAATGTGATAGTGTGTGGTTTTAAAAAGTGAAAAAGCAAAAAAAAAACAAAAAAACGCAAATGAATCTAGTGTGTTCAAAACAAGCTAATAATATAAAAATTCTAGGAATTGAATAATGCCCGGAGAAAAAGATTTTATTTTTATTTTGATTATAATATACACTACTATACATTATAGATAAGATCATTTCCAATGATATTTTATTTTTCTCTTTGAACATTATTTATATAGTAAAAGTATTTCTAGTGGTGCAGTATATCTTATACCAAATAATAAAAACATGAAGAGAGTTATTCCTAATATAGAGTAGCACTCTTTGTTCATACTATTTTTAAAGCATTTTTAACAAAATAATTCTTTTTATTTAGATTATTTTCACACAAATAAAATTATATATTATAGTTATTATAGTTGATATGTCGTTTATTTTTCACATAAAGTTTGGTATTTATTATTATATATATTCTTATTTAACTATATTATATATTTTGTACTGTTTGTTTTTTTTATCAGTCAAATTATTTTTAATACCATAGAATATATATTTACTTATCGAATATTATTTCGTTCCACTTAAGTTTTGAAAGTGAAGAAAACATAAAACGGCTCTACAGCAAAATAAAAAAATTCACTAAAAATTTTTCATTCACGATTATTAGAAAACATAAAAGTTTAAGGAAAGTAATGCTTCAGGGAAGTAATGATTAAAAATAATATGGAATCCGGCAGTGAAATGGGTGACAATTTATAAAGGAAATATATGCTCCAGTAAATTACTATTTTTTTGTAGCAAATGATTTATGTTATGGTATTTTAAATATTTCTTGCTATTAATATTATCTAAAAATTGTATTATTAACAAAATGATGTTGTAAATTATAAATTTTAGTTTTAGCAATAGATAAAAATTTGTATAAAAACTGTCTTGTTAGTGTTATCAGTGTATTGTTTATTATAGTTAAAATTTGACATAATAAAATATTTTAAAACACAAACACACACACATATATATAATGAGCATATTCAATCAACTTTTTTTTTTATATTTTGAATCATTTTCTAGTTTGAGTATCCCATAATATTTTTAAAGAATCAAATTAATGTCTAAATGACATAATATAACAATTTTAAATGTAATATAATTAATTAATGACTAGTACTATAAAAATTTATATTGTTTTCTTATCAGAATTGTATTTAAATTTATTCATGTGATATATATTGAATATAAAACCAACTTCGAATTGGATTAGTTTCTACTTAATTACTATATTTATAATATTTATCAATTTTCTAAAAATAATTAGTTTTAATATATAATATATAACAATTTAAAATTTTATATAAGTTTTTATAAATGTGTACAGCATTTTAAACTACTTTTTATCTAGTTTTACCATTTGACTATATAATTTGGAACGGTAAATTCATTTGATCTATATTTGTTTCACTGGTTACTATAGATCACATTTGTTACGTTTTGTGGTGGAGCCAATTCATTGGAAGAGGGGTCACTTAACCCACATGTTTTTTTTTTTAATTTGGTAATGTACTTAATTAGTGGTGTATAATGGATGATTTAAACGTATTTGTGAGAAAAAAACCTAACCGTTAAGAGAGAAAGAGAGGGATTTTATTCTAGTTTCAAAGCGATGGCCGGAGGTTTTTATAGCTCCTACATCGGCTTATTTGATTTGTTTTGTTCATTTTTCTTTGATTTGCTTTATTTCTGATTATTTGGTTTGTTTGATTGTCAATTTATTTTAAATCTAGCAAAGTTTTTTATTGTTCTCTAGTATGTTTCTTCCAATGGATTTGGTAAGACAAAAATTTTGGTTTAGTTGAACCGTTTAGAGACAGTAATTGACAGATCTACTGCGGATGGTGGCGACGAGTCTTACCGATTTCAATCGTTGATGGTTCTTTATTTGAGGGTGATGGAGTTCTTGCTACAAACTATGGTTACTTCAAAATGCAACATGAAATTCTATGGAACAGTAATCTTTTGACTCTGTTATTATCAATATAGCAATAGAAAGAGTTGTCTTATCTCGGTGATTCCTACTGGAGTATTACAAAGAGAGTTACAAGTTCTCAATTCAGTAAGCGCGATATTTTTGGATTTATACGAAAATTATCTTATTTGAGATTCAACTATTTCAAAAGAAAATATAAAATTTTAAAGTCATCCATACGCAAAATAAATGTGTGTTGGTTTACTTTAGATCTCTACTGGTGTATTTTTTTTTTACATTTGTTTTTCTAGTTTACATTGTTTAGAACTATTTACCTAGAAGACTTATAATACAATGCGAGTTAAAAAATAATAATAATGGATGATATAGTTTATGTCACATGGATATGATCTCTTTGATCCAAATTCAGTTTCTTATTATTGCACTTGATATATATGTTTATAGAGCATAATACTTAATGTTTATATTGATATTTGATCTATATAACAAAGTTTTTCGATCCGCTTGATCCGTATCGTGTGGTCTTCTTTTATCATCCGGAGCTTATTTCATTTGGATCACATTTGCTTGACATAACACAAGAAATACAGTTATCTCGTATTTTTTTTGATCAACCATCTTTCATTAATAAGAAACTAGAAGTCTAGGCCCAAGGAGGCCCGGTTACAAAGAGAACTTTTTGCTAAGTGGTCCGCAGGTCCATTAAACTCCCGAGGAATAAAAGAGAAAAAACAGAAAGCAAAGGAAAGTGATAAAGCTCCGATATTCGAGAGAACTCCGTGGATGATCTTCGGTTTGTTGATCGAAGTGATGGCTCTGATGAGCACAAGAGAATCTGATCTAAGCCAGATTTGTGTGTAGCCAAGACGAATGGCGTGTTGGAGGGCAGATCGTACCGCTAGGGCTTCAGCCAAGAGGACCGATTGCACGTGAGTCTGAAATTGGGCGCCTTGAAGAGTTGGGGTTCCTGGAGATGTAAAGATCCATCCAAGTCCCGTCGATTCCGAGTTCTTATCCCACGCTGCGTCGCTATTGCATAGGATTGTCCATGAGGGGATCGTCGGCGTCAGAGTGATAGATGGCTCCTTTTGCGCATTACGTGAGGTGTTGATTGGGTTCTGAGCAAGCTGCCATTCCCTAGCTGCTGCCAAAGCCTTGGAGACCACTTCTGAGAGTGATTGGTGACGCGACTCAAATAAGAGATGGTTTCGTGTGTTCCACAACGCCCACATGATCCAAAAGAGTGTGTTTATTGACACTCCCGTCGGCGGAAGGCAAGTCCAATTGCTCGAAGCTTCAAGTGCGATGACTATTGATGGGCACATAGCTGAGCAGAACGGTGATTGGAGAGGAACGAGGTTCCACACAGTTATCTCGTATCATATTTGTATTATGTACCGCTCATGTAATCGTATCCTTAATTAGTGGATACACTCTCACTCACAGTTTTGGTGTTACACTGTTGGGATACCTATAGTTTTTTTATGTTATCTTTCTCGATCTTCTGGAAACACATGATTGATGCCACACATATCAATGCTCAAAATATACAAACACGTGGCCTTTCCTGACAGACTGTATTTTTATTAATACAAATAAAGATGATCAATTTACAAAAAGTACTTTAGAAAGATAATAAAAAAAACGTTTTGCTCTGCATCGACATTAGTTATATTGAAACGAGTGGTTGGCTTGTCCAATTTTTTTTATTTTTTTGACATATCGTGCTTATTTCTGTTTCCGTTTAGTTGATATTATTTATATTAATTTTATATTTTAATATATTTTTTTATTGGTCAAAACGTGATTAGTTGTATTAGTAACGATGAAAATTATGAAATCTACAAGCGTTCATCTACAATATAAACTGATCACAAACATTCAAAAGAAAACTGACAGAAGTGGGGTCCGCAAATTTTTATTTATAAAGTAGAGGGTGAGTTAATTGCCTCTTTGGAAACACAGCAGGCACGGCCATGACGATTACAAATGACACGAGATTCATACTGAACGATCAATTGGCTTATTGGTCCAATAATTTTCAATGGCCTACATAAATTATTTAACATATGTTTTCTATATTATTTATCTAATATCATATAATAACAATACAAAAAATACATTATAATTTATAAAATAATTTTACTTCAATAACGATTTTACTTCACTAATGATTCATTAATGGCATATTCTTTTATTTAAAAAAAGTAAAATTCTTTTTTACCTATAAAAATAATTTTACTTCATTAATGATTTATAAAGATTGATCAGGTTAACTGTATAAAAGTATTAATATAACTTAACTGTATAAAAGTATTAATATAATTTACTATGAATTTTTTGACTAATTAATTATATATAATCATTCACTACATATTAAAATCTTATTTTGTTTTTATAAATATTTAAAACAGATTTACATCAAATAATAATAATGAATAATTGATAACAATAATAAAAATACTAAAAACATTAAAAACAAGAAGAATTAAATTCACTCAGAACAACTAAAATAATTCTCTCGTTTTTAGAATTTTATTTTTATTGATTGATAATTACATTTGAAATAACTATTCAACAACACATTTAATCAATATAATATAATCTTTTTTTTTGTAACAATATAATATAATCTTCATAAACAATAAAAAATATCTCTACAAATATTGTAATCAATTTTGATATTTGGTGAAATCTCTGTCATATGATACATCTATATTATTAAATTATTATACATGCATATGCAATTGCCATACAAATAGTTTACAGAGAGTAATAGATTATACGTTTGTTTTAGTTTATAAATTGTATTAGTACCTTGGATGTGGACACTCCACCTAGTATCATATAATTTGTTTGTTTCTTTAACGCTCTGTATAATATTAATGAAAACTCTGGGGAGTGGGGGGGGGGGTTCGCACAAAATCAATAACAAAGGGAAAGACTTGCATAAAACCAAAGACAGTAAAAATGAAAATGCCAGTAAACATCGAACGGTAACGAGACTCCAGAGAGTCCAAAGAAAAAGACTTGCATAACACCAAAGACATAGAAAACATCAAAATTCCATTATTGGTTATAATGGAAAATTTGACTTAATGTGTGTCTTCCTTTTAAAAATGCTTAATGAATAAAATAATAGTAAAAAGCTTATTTGATGACGCGTCCAGAGCCGAGCCTTGGATAATAGTATTTTAAACATTTAATAGAGTCCCCATTTTATAGGGGCTCACATTTAAAAATAAAATATTTATATAAGTATATACATTTTGGTATAGTAATATAAAAATTGAGTATAAAAGTGAAAGACAATTTTAATTTATAAAAATGATTGGGTGGATTTTATATTGTTGTGATTTAGATATAAATAAACAGCAAAATTAAGATTTTAAAAAAAATATTTATAAATATATTAAATAATATGTAAATATAACGCGTCGTACTCAGAAATAAAGATGCTCTGTATAATTATTATGCACAAACAAAAGATTGCTTCGGAAAGACGGTTATAAATACGTTATGGTGTGCAATGAAGATATTAGAGAATCAAACTGAGACACAAATTAAGATGCTAGAAAGTTCCAAACAAATTAAAAAATATATATATATATAAAATAAAGATGCATGCTATGGAAAGACGGTTATAAAATACGTTATGGTGTGCAATGAAGATATTAGAGAATCAAACTGAGACGAGTAGTTTGAGAAATAGCAATGGCCATCCTGAATTTCACACCTTCCTCAATGTTCCCGGTGACCATAGATTCAGCTCGAGGAACAAGAGTTAGAGGTTCTGTCATCAAAATGCAGAAGAGCCTCAATACTACGGATCCTCCTGCCTCACCTGGTTTCAGCTTATGTACGTGCGGAAGAAAGCATTTCCTAGGAGAAGCTACGACGCCGTTTCTTCCAATCTCTCCTTCCTACGCTGCTCCATCCACAGCTCCAAACTCAACGGTTGCTTGTAGTGAACTTTGCTGCTAAATTATAGAAGAGGAATACAATACCTATTTTATCTAATTATCTATATCTTCATTTATATCAGGAAGTATTGAACCAATTGCGTCCTCCTAAGCCTGACTGGTATTTTGAGCTCTATGGTTATTTTAGGAGCGCAGGGATGGAAAGATATGAGAAAGAGGTTAGTGACTTCATGAGATTTGCATGCATTCTTTCTTTGTTTCTAACGTTTCATTCTTCTTCTTTTGTCAGATTGCTGTTTACAAGAGGAAACTCTTTGCAAATTTGGTGGGAAAAGCAGAAACTGTTTTGGAAATTGGTATTGGAGCTGGTCCGAACATCAAGTACTACAACAATATTCCAAACGTCTCTGTTCTTGGTGTGGATCCAAACCCTAAGATGGAAAGTCACGCACTCAAATCCGCTATAGAAGCAGGAGTGAAATCCGAAAACTTCAAGTTCATTCACGCGGTAATGGCCTTCTTCATATTTTGTTCTGAACAAACGCGAATCAAACAAGAAGAAATCATGAAAACTTAGAGAAAACGAAATTCAATCGAAGCAAATACTGTTTTAGGGTTTATATATTGATTGTGTGGATTAATTATTTCTTGTTTTTATTTGTGTGGACTAGGTCGCAGAATCTATGCCATTAGAAGATGCATCAGTTGATGCAGTTGTTGGAAGTCTTGTGATGTGTTCTGTCTCGGATATCCCTCAAACACTCAAAGGTAAATTGTTTAACTCCCTTTAAATCGAACATCTTACTTCAGATGTCAAATCAAAAGAAAACAAAGCTCATCAAACACTTTGGTACATGTACAGAGATAAAACGGATCCTAAAACCAGGAGGGCTTTACCTCTTCGTGGAACATGTTGCAGCAGAAGGTATCACTTTCGACTCATGAGGAATCCAT
>NC_027753.1:34147698-34155517 GCF_000695525.1 Brassica oleracea var. oleracea
AACATGTTGCAGCAGAAGGTATCACTTTCGACTCATGAGGAATCCATCATAATCCATTAACGCATAAATGACATAATCCAAAACGTTTTTTGTTTTGTTTTGTTTTGTTTTGTTTGTTTTGTGATGAGAAGATGGAACATTTCTAAGGATGGTGCAGAATGTTTTGGATCCATTACAACAAGTTGTAGCCGACGGATGTCATCTAACGAGGAACACAGAAGACTACCTTTTAGAAGCTGGGTTCAAAGGTGGTGTAGATATCAACAAGGTCTCTCTTTCTGCCTTTTACCACTTAAGCCCTCATCTTTATGGAGTTGCTTATAATTAAAAAAAAAAAAATAGCTGGGATATATCTGAACTCAGCAGCTCATCTTTGGACTGAACACAAGGCTTTCTTTCACGTTTGAAAATATCAAGTTTTCAACTCTGTTTCTCTATATCTGCTTTTGATCCTAAACTATCGACTCAATCCATTGAGTCTAAGCGATTATGATGTTGTGTTTGTAACTGAATAATGCTTATAAGCAGAAAATAATGTAAAATCATCGGAAAGTTTGGAACTCTTTCTTCTACTAATAAAAAAAGGTAATTAATCAACTTTGAAATCTTCGAAAGAGACGTCGGACGGAACTATATCTCAATTATCTTCACTCTTATCCTTTTTCTTATTATGAGTAACTGAGATTTTAAACTTAGCAATGGCAACCCTCTATTTTGTCACCTTTTCATTCTTCTTCTTTTTTGAGTGAATGTAAAATTTATTCATCACAAAAATCTTTTTAACAATAAATGCTTCAAAAGTTTGGAAGACTTGTCACCTTCTTCACTGGTCAATACATATGAAATCTTCGAAAAGAGACGTTGCATAAAGAGATTATACATGTGGACGGAACTATATCTTCATCTTGTATAGGAATGTCAAACAGGTTGATCTGTCCCGTCCCGTACCGCAGCGGGTTACGGCGGGTCAGGTCCGCGCAGGCTGCGGTCCTCAAAATGGCTGACCAAACCCGTACCGCAAAACATGTAGGCCTTTGCGGATCGACCCGCGGGACATAGAATTACAAACGAACATATGGCTCTTAAACGCTTCAAGACATGATTCAGGACGCTTTATCAGTTTCATGACGCATCAGTAAGTGAGTTTAGTCGAGGATTGAACTGGATATGGCAAAACCCTTATTAGTTGAAGATTTTAGTTGGATCAAAACACTAGTTTATTTACTTTTGTTAGACTCCAAACATTTTTAAAATAAACAATACTTTAGTTGTTGAATCCAAATATTATAAATTATAAGTTCATAACAAATGCTTTAGTTTTCTGAATCCAAAATTAAATAAAACCAATACCAAATCAAGGATGCTAATCCCAAAAATAAATAAAAAGAAAACACCAATCACACTTCTTGTTCTTCATCTTTATCACCAACAAGCGACAAAAAAATGGAAATTTCTCTTCTTCACCATCAACTTCATCTTCTGCAAATAAGAATAATGGAAGTTAGTTAAAGATATATTGAAACCTAAAACTCCAAAATGTATGATAATGTGAACAAATATATATAGGCAAAACTATGAAGAACCCATGTCGGGAACTAGACCTTTTTCTTCGGTGGAAAGTGAGTTTTCAAACTTCTTATGATGACACGAAAAAACTCCACCGGTGCAGATTGAAGGCGCTTGGGAGACAAGAAGCATCATCGACCCTGAAACCACCATCACGGGAGCTACATAACGTTGAATCACCTTCTCTATCTCTCTCTCAATGTTTTAGGCGAAAGCAGAAATGAGGACTTAGAGTTGCGGGTCTTCAAAATCCCGCAGGTTAAGCCCATCCCACTTTCGACCCGTCCCGCTTTCGACCCGTCCCGCTTTGAACCCGTCCCGCGAGGCCCGCAAATTTGCGGGCTTACCAAATGGAGGTCCAATCCCGCCCTGCAGCAAGCCTTTACGGGCTAGGCCCGCGGTCCAGGTCCTTGATTGCCATCACTAATCTTGTATACTCTTATTGTTTGTTTTGATTATGAGCAATCGAGGTTTTTAATTTCGCAATGGCAACCCTCCACTTGTCACCTTCTTCACTGGTCAATACATATGAAATGTTTGAAAGAGACACTGAGAGACTACACATGTGGACGGAACTATATATTCATCTTCTTCACTCTTAGTCTTTGTTTTGATTATGAACAATTGAGATTTTTAATTTAGCAATGGCAACCCTCCACTTGTCACCTTATTCACTGGTCAATACATCGTTGTAAATGATATGTAGGTTCTTACGTATTTAAATTCTCTATCTATGCAAGAGATTTATGTGTTTTTTTGTTTCAAGACAACAAAAAAAATATGTCCAGAAAGGTTGATAAGATGTGTTTTTAGTGGTTTCTGACCTCTATAGATATTAAGATATAATTTTATTTGAATTGACCTATGTGGTTTTATTGAGTGAAAATGTGTATTTTAAAGTATTTTAATCTATTATCGAGTTTTTCGGGCACTGAGTATTTTTAGAAAAAATGATCAAATATTTCCTCTCCAGTAATTCCTTCCAATTACTATATCTAACAGCCAAGATAATTACTCACACTGAACCTAAGAGACTAGATATGCATTAAATCCAGCAGTCCATCAAAACTCTCCAACTCCCACTGATGGCCGTATGGACTGCTGGAGTCGAGTACAAGTATGACTTAAGGTAATATAAAGATTCATGAGCTAAGAAAAAATGATTCACGAGATGAATTACCAAAAATATATTGTTCAGTTTGGGTTTTATGCAAGTTGATTCTTTCGAAACTCCGAGCCTATATTATCAAACTCCTTGTTACGACTTTTAACGCAAGTCTCCAATTAAAAACACCACAGATGCTTCACATTTATGATTTAGCTAATTTGAGGTAATTATCTTAAACCTCTTTAAATATTTGTGGTGTAGTGGTTGGATTTTTATTAATTCAACTTTCTATCTTAAGAAACTTCAAAAGCAAACTGATGGATCAACTTCGGTGGCATTGGAAAACTAACCCAATTTTTCATCTTCCGTCAAAATTTGAGTTTCATTCATCAGTGTGAAATCTTGCAATCAACTGACAAACTTATTATGTATAGGCAAAGTTATGCATCTTCAGTTGTCTTTTTTACATCCAATTCGACTTCTTTTGTTTTAAGTAGATCTAAACCGTGTAAAGACTTGATAAAATACTAAAATACTCTAAAACACATACTTTGATTATGTTTAAAAGTAAGAATAAAAAAAACTGCAAAAGCATTGAAAAATATAAGAAAATTTTAGTTTGACAAATCTCGAGATTTCATTTTAGTGAATTCTAGGAATGTTTCGGGCATCTGAACTCGTTAAAGTTTTTGCAGCCAGGTACTCTGAGTTGCCAACTCTGTTCCAATTATATTTTTTTTACTTGTTGTGAAGCAAAATTAGTGCAATCAGAGAGTTTAGAGAGAAAGCTTAAATTTGACAAATGATGTGTTCCATCTTCAAATTCTAACATAGCTGTTAATTCTACTGGTGTTTCAGAAAAAAAAAAAAGCTGTTAATTCTGCTGGTAAATATTTCTATTTTAGGGATTGGAATACTAAGTTCGAGTGTCACCAAATGCAAAAAGGAAATTAAAAAAAAAACAGTTTTATTCTGATCCGATAAAATCATGGATTTCAATCCAAAACTTCTAAAATTCAAAAAGAAAAGGTTCTAGGGCAGTTATTATTTAGCTTCAGCTGTGAAAATCGAACTCAAGAAAATAGTATATAACGAGGCTTTATCCTATAACAACCTACTAGGTAACGCGCCGGCTATATGTAAGTTCTCATAAGATTACCGTCGTTATTATTGTTTGACTACTATATATGGCACGTAAATACTTGACCTCTCTTGCTAGTAGGAATATCTATAATTAGAGACTACACAAAAGAAAATCCAAAAGAAATGTCATTTTCAAAAATAAAGAGATTAAGGGGTACACGTTAAGTTAAAAAAAAAAGCATGGCTTTTCACTGCTTTCAGAAGATATGATGTGGACTTCTAATAGCATCTTTTATTCATATTTATACTAGGTGTTTAATTATCTTACTAATATTTATTAATAAATATATTATTAATTTAATGACCTACAAAATAATTTATTGTCATATACTTACAAAATCAGTAACAAAGTTTACATAAAACTATTTATAAATGATGCAGTCTTTCACTAAAACACACACATATTTTATATATATATTATAAAAATTAGAAACAATCATTTTATGTAAATATTGTAGAAATCTCTTTATATACAATTTTGGTTGTGTTTTTTATAATTTTAAATTTTACTTTTCATTAATTATCAAGATTTTTAATTATGTTTATCTAAACATAGCTAATATATAAACTGATAATTATTAGACTATTTAATGATTTATTAATTTATAATTCAATTTTTACACGATAAATACATGTTCAGAAATTTATCTACTGAAAAAATATTATTATTTTGGATAATTATACAATAGACATGATTTTTTATTGTCAAGAAACGTTATTTTCTTTTTGAATATTTTATTATATATAATTCATGTTTAATGGTTAATTTATAAAATTGTATTTAAATAAATCTAACTATTCATTAAGGATAACAACATATTTAGCCAGTCTAACTTTTAACGTGAGAGCTCGAATGCGAAAAATCACTTCATAAATAATAGTATAGATTTGTTTTAGTTACAATATTTACAATAAGATTACTATTTTTATATTTATAGAAATAAATATTATTTTTATTTTTACTCTAAATATAAGAAAATATTATTTAAAAATTATATCGGATTAAATTTTACTTTTATTATAAAATTATTTTATCTTTTAAATAACAAATACATTGAAAATAATCTAAGTCTAAAACAACCAAAGGATAGAAACAAAAGATTACAGCGAATTTGATAATATAAACAGTACATAGTAATAATATAAAATAATATCAAGACTAAAGAATGGAAATACGTTATAATCGAATTTTAACTAAATTAAAGTGTAAACAAAGGAAAATATTTTTAAAAAAAACTATTTTTCGCACATTGAAACTGGTAGACACACTAATTTTAAGTAAAACAAATATAACTTTTTCTCTAACTGATGGATCAATTTCGAACCGGTGGTATTGGAAAGCTAACTCAATTTTTCATCTTGTATCAAAATTTGAGTTTCATTCATAGGTGTGAAATCTTGCAATCAATTGCTAAACTTATGATGTATATGTAAAGTTATGCATCTTCAGTTGTCTTTTTACATTTAATTCGACTTCTTTTGTTCCAAGTAGATATAAAACCCTGTAAAAACTTGATAATATACTAAAAGACTCTTAAACACATACTTTGATTCAAAACATAGATTAGAAACCGGTAAAAACACATATATATCACTCATGTCGTTCTATAATTGGTTATTGTGTACATCTAGGTACCCCCGTTATCACTTGGAAATTCAAAAAGCAACAAACCGTGAGTCACGGTGGAACTGAAGCAGAAAACATAAGCATGGCTTTGGCTACTTGTCAACTTCTTTGGTTGGCTCAGCTGCTGAAAGTATTCATGGTTCATGATCATGGCTCCAGCAGAGTTGTTTTCTAATAACAAATCTGTTAATCATATTGCTTCCAACCAGTTCATTCACAAGCAGACTAAGCACATATAGAGATCAATTGGCACACAGTGAAAAAATTGGCCAAAAACTGGGGATTTTGAAGTTGTTTCATGTCTCTAGCTCCAATCAACATGATGATAAGGCATTACATCTGGGTTTCTTTCACTCCATTGGATGTCTATATATATATCAAATCTCTTTAAGCCTATTCCACTTTAATCGGTTTGAGGCATATTGATACTATGTATCCGATTGTTAAATCTGTCTTAGTTTACCACTAGTTTAGTATGGTTTAGTGTCTTTTTTTTGCTTAAACCACTTATGTATAAATAATGATCGATAGAACCCATATACTTAATGATCGATAGAACCCATTTCTGAGTACCGAGAAATATTCAATTACAAATTCATCTTCTAAACTAATGATTTTGATTCTTTATAAAATCTTATCTAAGATTTTAAATATTAATCGTTCCCATTGAGACTTAAGGTGAACCCACAAGCCTAGCCTATGTTTCCAGACAAATATTTCACGACTAAATCTGCAGTTATAAAATATAATTTCTTATTTTGAATAAATTTTCTCTATGCACATAGCCACAAACATGTCAAGTGGAATCAAGTAAAAGTAAAATTGGTCCCTACATATCGTGGAACGCTTGACACTTGAATGAGCAGACGGAGCCACACAATTAAAATGTAGTTTTCCCTCGTAGGACGAGCCACAAACTAGTCATTCTCTTCAAAACGTCACTTGTTATTTTTTTTGAAAATTCCAAAAACGTCACTTGTTGAGCCATTATCTATTCGTTAATACCAAAAAATATTAGTAAATATTGTATTTTATTTCTGTATTATTTAAATATTCGATTCCTCAATTATTGTATTTCATTTGATACAAAAATGACCATTAAGTATACATCTGAAAGAGGATATATTTTATTTCATTAAGCGCTTCCTTAAAATGGCATCGATCGTTGTATTATAGAATGTGGACGAGAATCAGTTATTAATTTCCGGTAGTGATACTGACCTACACTAATGAGAAAAGACTTTTTGTGTCTTCCGGAAATGACTTCTTGTATGAACTGAACTGATCAGTGGTATGTGTTTGTCTATTACTTAATCTCTCCCGGTCTTTAAAAAAAATGCGTAATTGATTCCACGCGTACCACTAAGAAAATGCATACATATGCAGTTGCGCCGCCCATACACATTGTGTTAAGAATTTAATTGGTTATATGTATGTTTTAATTTATAAGTTATATTAGTACCTTGCATGGGACAGTCGACCTAATGTCTCATAAATTTCTTACAATGGAAAAAAAAATTACTTAATTATATCTTTATCGGTCTTTTAAAATTGCGTAGTTGATGCCACGCGTTCCACTTGGAAAATGCATACATATGCGGTTGCCATACAAATTGTTTGAAGAACTTAATAGGTCATATGTATGTTTTAATTTATAAGTTATATCAGTACTTTGCATGGGACAGTCCACCTGATGTCTTATAAATTTGTTACAATGGAAAAAAGTTACTTAATCTTCTCGGTCTTTTAAAATTGCTATAGTTGATGCCACGCGGTCCACTCAGAAATATGCATACATATACATATACAGGTGCGAGTTGCCATACAAATTGTTTAACGAATTTAATAGATTATATGTATGTTTTCATTTATAAGTTTTATATTAGTACCTTTCATGGCACAGTCCACATAATATCTTATAAATTTTTTTATTTATAATGGAAAAATTACTTAATATTTTTCGATATTTTCACAATGCGTAATTGATGCCATGCATTATATACTCAGGAATATTTATTATACACGAAAAAGATGCTCTACACAAATTAGGGCTTTTTGCAAAAGTGACTCAAAACTTGGAGTCAAACAGAAAACTAACCTTTTCGTTTGACTCCTTTTTTTTTTGAGATTTTAATCCCACACCTGCATTTTATCTAGGAAAATGCCATTAACATTTTTTTTTTTTTCGAAAATGACTTCTTTACTGTCTCAACCTCATCTTCTTCAAGTATTTACAATATTGTCACTGCAATGAATAGTGGCAACAACCTTGTACGAACTGTTTGGAGCTTTTAATGCCCTTTAATGCACGTAAATCTCTTTACACTCTCTCTGTTTCAATTGTTATGAACTAAAAACAACATTTCTTTCACTTT
>NC_027753.1:34158826-34169749 GCF_000695525.1 Brassica oleracea var. oleracea
AAACAAAAAAAATAAAAATCACCTTATATATTGGGTAAATAATCCGGTTAGCTTTAAAATTACATTGGTAAACTTTAAGGTTTGGTCCGGTTTAGACGACTTATTCTGGCTGATAATGTACAACAGACGACTTAATATTTAGTCGTCTGTTTTCAGACGACAAAATATTAAGTCGTCCTAGACCCTAAAATGAACCCCTAAACTAAAATGACTAGATTAACTAACTAACCACGTTATAAAATCAAATTATACTTAAATAGTGTTTACTATACACAGAAATGAACACGCATAAGTAATTTTAAAAATTTTCAAAAACGGTTTTAATGCTTTCCAAAATCTAACCCTAAGAATACATACAATACTACAACATATGTTGATGAAACATAAGCTAAAGAATATCATGACTCACTACTACTTTCACTCATCTATGCTGAAAACAATTGAAATTTGTTATATCTTAATTTATACCTCCTAAGACATATGTTAATTACATAATTCCCATTTTTCACTTATCAAAATATTTTTTACAAAATTTTTAAATTATGTTTAAGACTAACTGTCCAGACGACTTTCAGTTAAGTCGTCTGGACGACTTATTTTCAAGTCGTCTAAACAGACGACTTGCGAGGGGTAGAAACGTAAAAAGAATTCCGTTTTTTTGTTTGGTCACAAGGGGATAGTTGTAATTTCAATAGCCTTTTAGGTTACTTTTGCCTTTGACCCAAGTTGGGGTATTGTTTTGGGTTTGACTCCAAGTTTTGAGTCACACTCGGCAATTCTCCCCACAAATTAAGATGCTAGAAAGTTCCAAACAAATTAAAAAATATATATATATATAAAATAAAGATGCATGCTATGGAAAGACGGTTATAAAATACGTTATGGTGTGCAATGAAGATATTAGAGAATCAAACTGAGACGAGTAGTTTGAGAAATAGCAATGGCCATCCTGAATTTCACACCTTCCTCAATGTTCCCGGTGACCATAGATTCAGCTCGAGGAACAAGAGTTAGAGGTTCTGTCATCAAAATGCAGAAGAGCCTCAATACTACGGATCCTCCTGCCTCACCTGGTTTCAGCTTATGTACGTGCGGAAGAAAGCATTTCCTAGGAGAAGCTACGACGCCGTTTCTTCCAATCTCTCCTTCCTACGCTGCTCCATCCACAGCTCCAAACTCAACGGTTGCTTGTAGTGAACTTTGCTGCTAAATTATAGAAGAGGAATACAATACCTATTTTATCTAATTATCTATATCTTCATTTATATCAGGAAGTATTGAACCAATTGCGTCCTCCTAAGCCTGACTGGTATTTTGAGCTCTATGGTTATTTTAGGAGCGCAGGGATGGAAAGATATGAGAAAGAGGTTAGTGACTTCATGAGATTTGCATGCATTCTTTCTTTGTTTCTAACGTTTCATTCTTCTTCTTTTGTCAGATTGCTGTTTACAAGAGGAAACTCTTTGCAAATTTGGTGGGAAAAGCAGAAACTGTTTTGGAAATTGGTATTGGAGCTGGTCCGAACATCAAGTACTACAACAATATTCCAAACGTCTCTGTTCTTGGTGTGGATCCAAACCCTAAGATGGAAAGTCACGCACTCAAATCCGCTATAGAAGCAGGAGTGAAATCCGAAAACTTCAAGTTCATTCACGCGGTAATGGCCTTCTTCATATTTTGTTCTGAACAAACGTGAATCAAACAAGAAGAAATCATGAAAACTTAGAGAAAACGAAATTCAATCGAAGCAAATACTGTTTTAGGGTTTATATATTGATTGTGTGGATTAATTATTTCTTGTTTTTATTTGTGTGGACTAGGTCGCAGAATCTATGCCATTAGAAGATGCATCAGTTGATGCAGTTGTTGGAAGTCTTGTGATGTGTTCTGTCTCGGATATCCCTCAAACACTCAAAGGTAAATTGTTTAACTCCCTTTAAATCGAACATCTTACTTCAGATGTCAAATCAAAAGAAAACAAAGCTCATCAAACACTTTGGTACATGTACAGAGATAAAACGGATCCTAAAACCAGGAGGGCTTTACCTCTTCGTGGAACATGTTGCAGCAGAAGGTATCACTTTCGACTCATGAGGAATCCATCATAATCCATTAACGCATAAATGACATAATCCAAAACGTTTTTTGTTTTGTTTTGTTTTGTTTTGTTTGTTTTGTGATGAGAAGATGGAACATTTCTAAGGATGGTGCAGAATGTTTTGGATCCATTACAACAAGTTGTAGCCGACGGATGTCATCTAACGAGGAGCACAGAAGACTACCTTTTAGAAGCTGGGTTCAAAGGTGGTGTAGATATCAACAAGGTCTCTCTTTCTGCCTTTTACCACTTAAGCCCTCATCTTTATGGAGTTGCTTATAATTAAACAAAAAAAGCTGGGAAATATCTGAACTCAGCAGCTCATCTCTGGACTGCACACAAGGCTTTCTTTCATGTTTGAAAATATCAACGTTTTCAGCACTCTGTTTCTAAATCTCTGTTTATGATTTAGTGTATGTAATTGAATAATGCTTCACGAGCAGAAAATAATGTAAAATGGTCTGAAAGTTTGGAACTTTGTCTTCTACTAATCCGAAAATCTAAAATGGTAATTATTTAACTTTGAAAGAGACGTTGCATGAAGAGATTACAATATTTGTGGATGGAACTATATTTTCATCTTCGGTGTTTTGATTATGAGCAATTAAGATTTTTAATTTAGCAATGGCGACCCTGCATTTTTCACCTTCTTTACTGGCCAAGAAATATGTAAGTTTCTACGTTTTCAAATCGCTTTCTTATGTTGAGATCTATGTTTTGTTTCAAGACAAACAATAGTCTATAAGTCCGGAAGAGTTATGAATTATGTTTATGCTGATTTCTAACATTGTAGATAAAGGTGTTTATCGATTTAATAAAGTCTTTGAGTTTTTATATCGAGTCTTTCAGGTATTAGGTCATTTTAGAGGAAAGTGAGCAACGAATGCACTTAAACGAGTCGAAAATGTCATTTTATGGGACATGGATGTGCAGGTGTATCATAAGTATAGCATTTCATATACGTTCCACCGATAAATTGAGCTCAATGTTACAAAATAGATAATGTAGTTAGTTTTCATGTGAAACTGATTTGAAGTCGATCCAACGGTGCGATCAAAAGTTGTACTAATTGTAGTGAAGACTGGTCTATTAGGCAAGAAGAAAAATCCAGAGCCATATCGATAGATTGTTGTATGGATTGATTGATCCAGTGGTCGAGACGAAACACAATATTTTCTAAATCTCTGTTTCTAAAACTCTGTTTTGATTCTAAACTATCACACTGTGGATTGAGTCTGAGTGTTTATTAGATAATGTTTATAATTGAATAATGTTTCATAAGCAGGAAATAATTAAAATTTTATATATTAAAACAAAAGTCATAACCTTGATTCATGTGTGATTTTTTAAAAAAATGGACATAATAGACATATTTCTATAAAGTCATGTTACATTTAATTTCTAATATAATCATTTAAATTTTAGGTCTACCAGAAATTTTTATTGGGCTATTAATAATTGAATTTAAAGAATAGATGATCCATTAGATTTATAGATAGTATAAATTAAATAAATATAATTTAATGTTGTAATACTATACCTTCATATATTAAATATTTAAATATTTGTCGATGTTAACTTTTAAAATTATAAAAAAAAAAAATTAAATAACAAAAATCATATTATCTAACAATGATTAATATTTACTACCTTAAACCAATGAAAACAAATTTTAAACTATATAGTTTATTTTAAAATTTAAACAAAAACTAAATTTTAATTATTTACTCGATAATATAAATCTATGAAGCGAAAAATTTAATTTTTTAAAAACTTTTTAAATTTCTGAAATGTTATAATATCTTTGAATATGACAATAAAACAATATTTTACTAATATTTATATATATAGTTATGATTTTAATAATAAAATAATAATCCGAAAATATATATATAGAAGAAGATACAAATACATGTGAAAATTTAAAACAATTTATTCAATGAAAAAAATATACCGTAAACTTATTATGTTTTAAAAATTGATAGACACATATATTATAATATATACCAATTTAGAATTGAAAACAAAATATTTATATAAAAATAAATAAAAACAAAAGTCTGCGCGGTTACGCGGATCGAGATCTAGTATAGGAATTAAGTAACTTTGAATTTTTGAAAAAGATGTGGGGACATAGAGGTTACACATGTGTGGATGGTAGTATATCTTCACCTTCCTCACTCTTATCCTTGGTTTTGATTATATGAGTAGTTGAACGTTTTAATTTAGCAATGGCGATTCTTCACTTGTCACTGATCTCCACTATTACATGTTCACAACGAAGAAGAACGACTAAGGCTTCACAAGATTCCGTCAAAACACAGAAGACTCTTATTGCGACAAACTCCGGCTCCTCCTTCAGATTATGTCCCTGCGGAAGAAGGCATTTCATAGGAGCTGTGCCGCTTCTTCCCCTGTCTCCCTCCTACGCTGCTTCTAGCTCAACGGTTTGTATTGAAAATATTTAGGGTTTATCTGGAGATTGATGAGGAGTGCATGCATGCATCCTCTAATCATCTAAATATCTTTATATCAGGAAGATTTTAAAAGTTTGCGTCCTCCAAAGCCAGACTGGTATGATGAGCTCTTTGCTTGGTCTATGGATACTAGTATGGAATCATACGAGAAAGAGGTTTAGTCTCTGACTTTCTTTAGGCCTTTTGATCGTTCAGTCTTGTGAATGTTATTGTGTTTGTCTTTGTTAGATTTTGAGTTACAAGATGAAACTCTTTGATAATTTGGTGGGAAAAGCAGAAAAGGTTTTGGAGATTGGCGTTGGAACAGGTCCTAACTTCAAATACTACTCAGCTATTCCAAACGTTTCTGTTCTTGGTGTTGATCCCAACGCTAAAATGGAGAGTTATGCGCGTAAATCCGCAGCACAAGCAGGGCTGAAACCAGAAGATTTCAGCTTCATTCGTGCGGTAAATTTTGTGATATTCATGTATCCTTCTTGGCATCCCTTGATGCAACGTTTCATGTTAAATCTTTTTGACTTAGGTCGCAGAAGCTATACCATTAGAAAATGCATCGGTTGATGCAGTTGTGGGGACTCTCGTGCTTTGTTCTGTGGCAGATGTCACTAGAACGCTCAATGGTAGTTTGTTCACTTCTTTTTAAATCCAATATAATAAGAAAACAGTGCTGAAAGACAGGCTTGGTTTCTATGGTTTATTACAGAGGTAAAACGGGTACTAAGACCGGGTGGGGTTTACCTTTTCATAGAACATGTTGCAGGAGAAGGTATCTATTTTGACTCGAAAAGATTACACTGCAGAATAATATGAAGCTGAAACCATATTTTGGTCTTTTGATGTGTAGATGGATCATTTTTGAGGTTAGTGCAGAATGTGTTGGACCCATTGCAACAAGTTGTTGCTGATGGATGTCACTTGACGAGGTGCACTGGAGATTATATTTTAGAAGCTCGGTTTAATGGCGGTGCAGATATCAATAAGGCCTCTCTTTCTAGCTTGGCTTACTTAAGCTCTCATGTCTATGGGGTCGCTTACAATTAGAAAAAAAAAAGGACAGTGTCTTAGACTCATCCTTAAGGTATGCTGATGATTGTACATACACAATGCTATAAATAAATTTGATGGTTTGTGGCCTATTTTATAGAGTATAGATAAGTCTAATATCGATATGGGTGTCATTCTTGAATTAGACTACTATTGTATTATTTTAGAAGCTTTAGTTTTCAAAGTATAACTCTGCAATGTTTGAGGTTGAGTTCCATGTCCTGAGATCAGATCTCTAGAACTCTGGAGACAATTCAAAAGGCTAAGGTCTGAGATTGTATGATAATTGTGGCCATTATGATGATGACTCAAGTGCACTCAACGCTTTTCCTCTGTCATCACTCACATATTCGCCTTGCGGTGCAATTAGAGCTTCACGAGATCATGTTCGTGCTGACACTCTAAAAAGTCACATTCCTTTAGGCTCTTCATCCAGATCGCTTGTGTTCATGTGGAAGAAAACATTTTATTGAAGCAGCTAACTGGACTTTGTCATTGCTTCCCATCTATTCTCCTAGTGCTTCGTGATCAAGGTGATTTATATTTCTTTCTCTATATGCATTTTATTTATAGGCACCAACAAGGATTTACTTGTCAAGAATGTGTTCGTTTGGCACAAAGATTTAACGGATTGTCTCCAGATGCCAAGTTTGGTACTCTGACTGAATAAGATATATCTGAGAACCATTGCACTTGGTATGTGGAGAAAGGTAACTGACCTAGACTTATCTGCACCAGGATGTTTCAGAAACATTTCATCCTCAGGGGACAGATTGGTATAAGGAGCCTTTTGCTTGGTTTTTGAGCACAGGGATGCGATCCTATGAATCAGAGGTAAGTCTTTTGTGTCTTGGATGCATCACTCTTTGATCCCTTTCTTGATTTTTCAGTTATATTTTTAATTACTATACCTTCTCATAAATTATTATACCTTCACAAAAGAGAGTTTTCTGTTTTTATGTTTGTGTTATTGGATAAGATCGCCTATTACAATAGGAGACTTTTCGATAATCTGAGTGGTAAAGCAGAAAAAAGTGCTGGATATTTGTGTTGGTACAGGTCCTAATCTGAAGTACTATTCTGCAATGAAAACTTCTGTGTTTTCGGTATGAAACCTGAAACCTGAAAACTGCACATTCACATTCATGCAAGGAGTGAGTGTTAAAAGGATGTTTTTTAGTTGTGAGACCTCTCTTCCTTTTGTAGTAAACCCCTGATGTTATTTCACTTCATAGCCCTTGAACTCAAAATGGTAGACAAATTTGAAATCCAACAGTTTTGTTTTTGGGGGTGCAGATGGATCTTTTTTCAGGCATTTCCAAAAACGTTTTGGATCCATTACAGCAAGTAGTTGCAGGCGGAAGTCATCTAAAGAGAAACACCAGTTTATACATTTCGGCTGCCGGTTTTGATGGTGGCACAGAGATCAATACGACGGCAATGTATAGCTTCCCTTGGATAATAAGACCTCATGTCTATGGAGTGGCGTACAAGTAACTATGCAAGTAACACGCAAGGTAATATAAAGATTCATGAGCTGATTTTAGAAAATCTATAGTTCAGTTTTCAAAACAGTCTATTTTATGCAACTCCTACTCTTTGTTACAAGTTATGCAACTCCTTGTTACTCTTTGTTACAAGTTATAACTTGTAACACAAGTCTCACACGAAAAAACACCATAATCTCTTCTCCTTTAAGCTATTTCGAGGCAATTATCTTGACTCTTGAACCTCTTTACATAGTTATGTGGTGTAGTGGTTGAATTTTTATTGAATCAACTTTATATCTTAGGAAATTACAAAAGCATTGAAAACTTTTAAAAAAATTTTAAAACTTAGTTTATTAAATTTCAAGGTTATCATTCTTGTGAATTTTCGGAATGTTTCTAAGCGAGATGTCACATTGACATCTGAACTCGTTGAAGGTTGGTAGTATCCATTGACTTTCACTCGCCTACTCTGTTTTAATTATGTTTTTTACGCTCGGCATTCTTAAAGAAAATTAGTGCAATCAGAGAGTTTAGGAGAGCCTAATACCTAACAGATTTATGCGTTCTATCTTCAAATTCTAGAGCTGCTGTTTTTTTTAGCTTCTGCCAAGGTTTATGCATGCATTCTAAAGCCTAAATCCAAAAAAAAAGTTTATAAATATACAAAACATGACCAAAACTTATCTTTTCGCTTCACTAATATACTTTCTTTAGGCTAAAATATCATATATAACAATCAAAAATTTATATTTTTTTTTCAATATTCTAATTATGAGAACAGACAAAAAAAAAGTCCAGTGATTTTTGTATTAATATGGATGGTCCGAGGAGTAATCTAAATTCAAATTGCTTTGCATGTCCAAAAGTAACCTAACCGCCCTACAACACAGACACACCTGATTAATCCCACAGAAGAGCTGACTAGCGGAAAAAAGCCAACCCACCAAATAAATAATTGGGCCAAAAATCGGTTTTTTTTTATTAACCTAGGGATTTCAGATTAAACTTCGAAGATGTTTAAAGATCGAAAGCAATAACTCATATCCAAAAATCGGTCTACTAATAAAACTATTGATGATAAAAGTCGAACTCAGGAAAAGAGTATTGTTTATTTTTATTTTTTTTTAAAGCTATTAGTGTTTAATTCTCTAGACTATATATAATATATATGATGACACGAAATACCTTACTTCTCCTGCCAGTAGAAATATATATAATTAGAGACCACACAAAAGAAAATCCAACCATTTTAAAGTAAGAGATAAAGGATTATCCGTTAAGGAAAATAAAAGCATCGCTTCTTACTGTTTTCAGAAGATCTTTTTTTTTTTTGGCTAAACGTTTTCAGAAGATATGATGTGGGCTTCTGCAGTCTGAAGCAACCGACGAAATACAAACAGAAGGTTACAAACATGTTACATGTTCCCAAAGTTGCACATGAGAGGGTTTCACGTCATTGTCCTTCAACTATCCCACCGTTTATTTTTAACGTACCCAACGCTCTAATTTTTTTTCAAAAATTTCTAAGCGGTTTATCACGTCATTTTTTCTTTTATTTCTTACATGTTTTCTTTTAATTAAAATAATGTAAGGCATGTATATGTCAAGAGCATGTTTATTGCAGGTCTCTTAGGTTTGAAATTTTTAGCGTAATATAAGATACGGTTTCTTAGCTTTTTTAAAAAGCTAAGAGACGTCTCTTAAATAAAAGATATAAGAGACGTCTCTTAGTTTTTTTAGTTAAACACAGACCGCCGATCAATTCATACATAAGTCTTTTTCCAAAGACAAAGTCTTTGCTCATTATGTTAATTAGAATCACAACCGGAACTAATAGTCGTCGACACTCTTGACAACAAATTGAATTCTTGAAATATTTACTTATTTTGTAATACAATAATCGATGCCGTTCTAAAGGAACCGCTTGATGAAATGGAATATTTCTCCGTTGATCTTTAAGATGGAAAATTAATGGCCAAATTTGTAGTAATGAAATCGAATATTTAAAGACTTCAAAAATAAAATAAAATAAAATAGTTACTAACATTGTTTGGTACAAACAAATAGATAATGGCTCGACAACAACTGACGATTTGATGAGAATGACTAGTTTGTGGCTCACTCTACGAGGGAAAACTATATGTTATTTGTGTGGCTCCTGCTGTTCATTCAAGTGTCAAGTGTTCCACGATATGTAGGGACCAAGTTTACTTCACGTCTTCTTTGAGTTTATCTGCACAGAAATAAGGAATCGTTAGAATTCAATAAACTAATATATTTGATCTTAAAAGTGTAGATTTATTCGTGAAATATTTGTCTGAAAACATAGGCTAGGCTTGTGGGCTTCACCTTAAAGTCTCAGTGGAAACAATTAATATTTAGAATGATCGTTAGAATCTTATCTAAGATTTTATAAAGAATCAAGATCATTGACATTTTATCAAGCAAAAACAAGTTGATGCGAAAGCTTTTTATTTATTTGGTCCCAGCTTAGATAGCCATGTTCGTAGGGTCATATGCATAGTCGACTCTTTTGTTCTTGATTAGGAGGTGAGGATTTCGAAAACAAAAAAAAACAGAGATTTCTATAGATATTGGAAAATATTTTCTTTTGGGATGCATACTGGTGTCTTTTTTTATTTTAGAATACTTTTGTTATAGAGATTGGACGCTAGAGAAGTATATATTTCAAAAAGATGACTATTGTGTTAAAATTAATTTAAGAACTATTGTGTATATAGAGTGTATAAATACTAGGAATAGTAAAATGTGAATTCTTTCAACAAAGAGAAAGAAAATGTACAGTTAGGGTTAAAGCGTGCTTAATGTACATGTGTTGGGTCGCTATTGGAGGTGCAACTTGGTTTTAACTTAAGCATGTGCAAACATAAGGCCAATATTGAAAGAGCCATTTGGAAAAGGAACATTACTAAAAACTAAAGAGCCATCACGCAAAAACAATATATGGATATACAGTTATGAATCGGTATCAGACCTAACGTTTATCATCTAAATTCTCTTTTTAAAACAAAGTATTTTAGAAGAGAAATTAAATTGTATATTATCAGGAAAAAAAATAAACTAAAGCTAACTTGTACATGTTGGTAAGTTGATATACTAATAACCAGTAGTAGAACAATAATAGTTAGTACTTAGGTTGCTAAATTTTTTGGGTAAAACAATCTATATTGGATAGGTTGATATTATTACTAGAACAATATATTAAAAATAATCTAACTTACCCTTCGGTTTATATGTGGTGATTGTGTGCATAACAAATAGGTACAATCACAATTTACAATGTCACAGAAACATATTGCCAAAAGCCGATGGAAAATTGGATATCCTTTATATTGGATAGTTTTAAGAAGTTAGAAGAAAAAATTAGGTCATGACATTTTTGTTTGGTGATGGCAAGCTGAATTCGATTACTTAATATAACTTTTTCACTACTATAATTCTTATTTTTGTCTTCCCTATTTTTCTTCACGTCTTTGGGCATTAAAAAGTTACTGGTTTAGATTCACATAACTAGATCGATGAAAATGACAAAACCAAAAATCGGTAGATTGAAATTGGGCCTTACTTTATCTTCTGAGTGAGTCATGTCTAAATGCATGAAAGTGGATCAAAAAGGTAACCAGTGGAGAAGACTCACCTTAAGAAATTATTAAGAGCAGATAAGTATAACTTAATTTGAACATTAACTAGATGAGAGTCTAAGTAAACTTTTACTAGTCTGATTCCTCTCCAACTTCTCTCTAAGAAAAAAAAAAAAAAAAAAAAAAAAAAGGGGCTAGAAAAGTTGTTGGGG
>NC_027753.1:34169807-34174865 GCF_000695525.1 Brassica oleracea var. oleracea
AAAAAAAAAAAAAAAAAAAAAAAAAAAACCTCTTTCGTAGATCTCTTTGCTCCGGCGACTTCCGCGTCCTCCGTGCGGTCGTGCGGTCGTCGGAGCCCCCTGCTCTCGTGTCTCTCCGTTTCTCCTTGTGTATCTCTGTGTGGTCTCGGCGGAGGGTTAGTTAGACAAGGTCTCCCTCCCGGTTCAGATCCGGTGCTCCCGGCGTAGATCTAGAGGGTTTCGGTGTTGTGGGATGCGCTAGAGGACGGCGCCGTCTCATCGTACCGCTCTCTTCCTCTTGCTTGGAGCTTCAGTCCGGTTAGGGTTTTTTTCTCAGATCTCGTCTAGCTCTCTCAAGATTGGTGGCGCGTGGGTCGTCGGTGGTCCTCTCCAAGTGTTCTCTCATCTCTCAGGGTGGCGTGTGACTGATGGTGGGTACGGCGTCTTGTTGGGGTTCCGGCTTCGAACTTTGTGCTCCGGCTTTGTTTTCCACTGGTGGTCTCCAGTGGGTTGCGTGGGGGATCTGTAAGGTTGGGCTCCGAGCTCTCCTCACGGTGGTTCTGGTGGCAGCGCACTGCGGTTCGCTTCGGCTTCCGCTTCATAGCTCTGAGTTGCCGGCGGTGTGGCGCTCATCACCCCTCTTTGTTCTCCATTTGCTTTGTGCAGGTACTCTTGCTCACTTGCGGTTGTAATAGGTAGTTTGGATTTGTTCAGGATGGCAATTGGGTCTCGGGTTACGAACTCACCAGTTTGTGCCACTCCAGAGGTTGTGTACCTCTCCAGTCCGATTGTTCTATATGGATTCTTGGTTAAATGGGTGTATACGGTCCCGGTTGATGGACTTGAAGGCGGCAATCTTCGTGAACGTCTTCTGAACGACGGCATCGCTGGTTTGTGTCACTACCTCGTGCCGCTGGTGGTGGTGAGCGTCGGGTGGTAAGTGTATCCGTGCTCGAGATTCTCTGGATTAGCTTTGCTTGGTGGGTCATTAGGAAGCTGTAGGCACAGTGCAATCAAGGTTTGAGGGCGCTTTTCTCTCGGGCTCGCGGCAACCGTCGACTCTTCTCCTTTGCTCCGGTCCTTTGGTCTGAGTTCGCCTCGTTGTTCTCCGGTACTTTGGATGCTCCTGCTCTCCTCTTTCGGGCTTTAGGTCTTGTATGTAAGCTTGTGTTTAGTTTCAATTATTGTACTTCTGCTACTAGTTCTTCTTTGTAATCTCTGTCAAAAACAGAAAACTTGGTAATATAATTTTAACATTTTACAAAAAAAAAATATTAAGTAGATGAACCTTCAAAATTGTTTAATTAATAATAAACTTTGTTGGCTTAAAGCAGTTTAAATTGTTAAAAGTAATTATTCATAATGGGCTTAAATATAGATATAGAAGACTGGGTTTATAGAAGATAAACGAATATACGATTTTTTTGGTCGGGCACGAAGACATGTTTTTTTAACTAAATAGAAGAATGTCCAGACCGAAACCCGACTAGCTCTGTTTTTGTTGACACCGGCTTACCGGTAACAGGCAAGTCTGGATACGGAGACATTTTTGTGTAACCATGATAGTAAAAATGAATTTGTAGATTTTTTTTGTTAGATGTAATTGTGTGGGTGAGAGTCTGAGAGGGATTGGTTTATCAACCCAAAACCGATTGAACTTTTTTTTTTTTTTTTTTGAAACACTAACCGATTGAACTTATTTATTACTATATTAAAACATATACAGATACTCGAAATGTTTAGTATAGGGGTATTTCCTTGTCCTACCAACGGCCCCGCAGATTACGGCCAACTTAAAGAGTAACCAAGCACGTGGATCTTGATTACATGACTTGTATGTTTTCCATCTCCATTTCATAATCATATCTTTACGTCTTTACTAATTAAAACGGATTTCTTTTTCTTATTTCCTAGATTGCCATATTCAAGAATTACAGGCGTCTTTTTTCCTCGTTCGTGGAATAATTACAAAAGCTAATTACCGAAAACGACACCCTATTATCTTAATAAACCCGTTTGAAAAAGTTATATATTACTCCAATCTTTTCATCGCGGTGGACCAGAAAAAATGTATAAAATAATACTCAGTCTGTTTATTAAATATAGATATTTTAGTATTTTCGCACGAAAACACATCAATTATTACATTGTTTTAAAAAATTATCAAATTTTAATACTTTTTAACCAATAATTTTTTAATAAATTCAGTTACTTTTATTAAAATTTGCAATATTTGTATAGGAAACATAAAAAATTATCTTTGTGAACAAATTTATTTTCTAAAACTTCTAATTTAATGAAACAGAGGGAGTATCTTCATTCACTGAATTCTTTTTTTTTTTGAAAAAATGATAACAAATGATGAGAATTTAATGGCTATTTCTTAATTACTCCATGAAGACAATTTTTTTTTTTTTTTACGAAAACCATATACTTAATTTTAGATGAGTGTAGCTCTAATCATTGCAGATACCTCATGAGTCATAATATAATTTATGAATTAGTCGAGATACGATCTTAAATTTCTCAAATGAAGAAGGAAAAACAGTGGCCGATTAAAAATCAGTAAGAGCATCAAGCACTATTGTCTCTTTATCATCCACTAAAGATGCCCTAAATTCTAAATACCAGAAACCAAAAATAGCTGCTGATGGATGATAGCGGAGGGTATATTCCAAGTGGAGATGTGGATTATTGTCTTACTCTGAGTTTGCCAATAAAAAAAATATAGCAAGTAATTAACTTGATTTTCATAATTCCTCTAATATATGGTAGCATGGAAAATGTTTTTTTCCACATCTACCATTTATGTTGTGCCTTTTCAAATCCGAACAAAAGATAATTGCTAAAAACAATTTAAACTAAAAAATAATTTAAATTTTAGACCTAAACTTTTTAACATTAGCACTAATTAGTCAATGTTAGTTAACCATTAATTTTGGTTCAAAACGATATCACTTTTTTATAACACAGATTTCATTAGACTGAATAAAATCACCGCAGGTCCAAATTAACCCATAATTAGGTCCAATTCAACAGAATTCGAAGGAAACAAAGATTGTTTTGCCAATGAATCGGCTTCATCATTGAGCAATTGAGCAACCGATGTGCTTTGTATCAGATGTAATGGTATCAAAACTGCAAGACATTGTTTTGATTAATTATACAAAATTAAGTCGTTTAATTTTTTAAAAAAATTATTTATACAATTTGCCACTAAAGAAAACATTTCATTCCCTGTATGATAAAGTCTTGAGGAATGAGTTCCATTCCTTGTTGTGACTAATGAAAAATATATCTTTTTATTTAATACAACGTAGTTTTAAGTAATTATTCCAAACGACATTTTTAAGCTATAGTTGCATCCAAAATTAACAGTTGATTAATATTGGGTTAGTCAAAGTAGGTTTTAATGTAACAGTTAAAAGTTTGGGTTCAGAATTTAAATTACTTTTGAGTTTAAATGTTTTTAGCATTTATCTTTTATTTAAGTTTGAAAAGGCACGACACAAATAGTAAAAATCTAAAATTCTCTTTTCACTAATAGCATGTTAGTGATATATAATGATGCAGATTGCAAAATATATCCGTTGATGAGGAGCATGAGAGGTTCTGAACACCGTGAAATGTAACATTACTTATAAACTCTAAATTAAAAATAATTTTTATAATATATATTCTCAATTTGTTAAGAAAACATTATTAAATTTTTATTAAATTATTTATAGTCTCCAAAATTTTAGAACTGCTTTTGATAACGAACTGATGCCTTAGTTTTTTTTTTTTCAGTTGATAGATTGAAAAGTAGATTAATTGATCTTTGAGAAGAACGATCAAGTTGAAGGCTTAGGATTTAGGGCTTTTTGCAAATATGACTCAAAACTTGAAGTCAGACACAAAACTAATCCAAATTTTTTTGGAACTTTGACTTGTCTCTTTTACCCCCAAAAGTTCAGATTATTCACGAAAATGCCATCACTTTTTTTTCTTCTGAAAATGCATATTTTACTCTATCACCCTCATCTCTCTCAACTATTCACAATATTGTCATTGCTATCAATACATCAACACAACCAATTTGAAGCTCTTAATGCACCTAAAAATCGATTTTCACTCTTTCTTTCTTAATTCTTATGAACCAAAAACAACATCTCTTTACTTTCTCTCCATATTCAACCAAAAAAAACCCAAGATTTTGATTCTAAAAATTTTATGGTTCATAGAGCCATTGAAGCTTACGATTCTTGGTGGGTAACTTTTGTTTGAGATTCTGGGTGCTTGGAGAAGACTTTTGTGTGCTAAACAACTTATCTCACTAGTTGAAACTATGAAATTAGTTTTTTTTTCCAGATCTGTTCGTCCAGACGACTTAATCGTCTAGCTGTAGACGACTTACATGGAAGTCTTCTGGTTAATGCAGAGGTTAATTTTGCAATTGACTTTAAAATGTGTTTTTCTAGACGACTTACATGGAAATCGTCCATCTTTGCTTGTTAAAAAAAAAATCGAGACGACTTCCATGTAAGTCGTCTAAGGTAAACGGGTTAGTTTTGCATTAGACCGGATTATGTCAGAAATTTGACTTTTCCTGGACGAAAGTCGTCCAGTAGAAAATTAAAAAATCAATATTTTCTTATACCTAGACGTCTCAGGTTAGTTTTGCAATTGAAAAATAAAACAAAAAAAATTATTTTTGTCTATACGACTTACACGGAAGTCGTCTATCATTTTATTCCGAGATTTTGGTCAAACCTTGCTTATCTTGGATGACTTCCGTGTAAGTCGTTTAGGTTAAAAATCAATTACAAAACTAACCTAGATGGACGACTTCCTAGAAGTCTACCAGACGACCTCCGTGGAAGTTGTCTGCGTCAATGTTTAATAAACTTTCATTTTCTCTAAAACTATAAAGATTTTTTAATTTTTTTTTATTAATTCATGTATATTAGTCAATATTGGGGTTACTGAATGAAATTTATAACTTAATTGGTGATATTTATAAGGTTACCAACATTAATGCTTAGGAAAGTTCCTAGCTAATTGAGAAGACTTCCGTGGAAGTCTTCTACGTTAGTTTTT
>NC_027753.1:34174922-34175341 GCF_000695525.1 Brassica oleracea var. oleracea
TGTTAAGTAACTTCAAGAATATCAAGTAACATGGTTTAATGTGTCTTCTCAGATCATAAGATATACTTTTTACTTATGTATCTAATGAAAGTGTTCTAGCTTTGAACTTATGTAATGTTTTATCTTTTGTGAATTTGACTAAGTTTTCCAGAGAATTATTCTCCCTTAGTTGTAATAAATTTGATTAATTTTTTGTGTTATTGTGTTTTGCTATTGAAGTTGTATCAATAACTTCAATTATGTCAAGTAATTTTGGCAAGATAATGTCGTGGAAAATGAACATATTTACCAAACTTTTTCATTAATATCTCTTCAAATTTACAAAAACAAATCACAACTAAACGAGTACACATGCAAATCACAAAACAAACCACAAACAAAACTATTATAGATCATTCCTCTACAAAGACAAGCTTAGA
>NC_027753.1:34175381-34178162 GCF_000695525.1 Brassica oleracea var. oleracea
GGAAGTCTTCTAGCGCATTATATTTTAGAAGACTTCCCATAAGTCTTCCAAAGTCTGATCCAAATCTGAAAAACATGTATATCAAACCAAGATCTGTAAAACCTGCATATCATATAAAAAACGTTCAAATGGCTTAAAACAGAGAAAATGAGTGGAAAATTAGATATCTAAAATTATTAAATCTACCTTTAAATGAGTGGAAGATGAGAACCATATGATGAAAAATCTGCAAAACAAGATAAATTAGTGAGAAAGACATGAGACAAAAATGAAAAATTCATATAAAGTTTAGTGTTTTCAAGTCAAAGAGATTAGAGTGGGTTTGAAGAGTTTTACTCTGGGAAAAAGTATAAATTTTATGCAACGGGAGATTACCAAATGAAGAAAAATCAACATAAGAACTACCAAAACGCTCAGATCTATTATGAAAGGGAGACATGGGAGAAGACTCCGTCAGAAGACTTCCTGGAAGTCGTCTGGAAGACTTCCTAGAAGTCGCTTGGAAGTATTCTAGCCTAGAAGTCTTCCACATCTGAAAAACCTGCATATCCAAATCCAGATCTGAAAAACTTGCATCTCCAAAAACGTTCAAATGGCTTAAAACAGAGAAAATGAGTGGAATTTTAGATAGATCTACTTTTATAGAATACACAAAAATACATATATAAAATTATTAAATCTACCTTTAAATGAGTGGAAGATGAGAACCATGTGATGAAAAACGTGCGAAACAAGATAAACTAGTGAGAAAGACATGAGACAAAAACAATAAATTGATATAAAGTTTGGTGTTTATAAGTTCAAAGGGATTAGAGAGAGGTTGGAAAGTTTTAGAATGAAGAACATACCATTTTTGTTGCAGCCATTTGAGAGGAGGAGAGAGAACGTGTAAATGTTTTTTTATATATGGAGACATAAATTCCAATAAGGTTAAATATTTTCGATCAAAAGACTTACTCGCCCAGAAGACTTCAATATTTTTAGCGGGAAACTAAAATATTTTTAGCGGGAGTTAGAAGACTTCCCAGACGACTTACATGTTAGTCGTCTAGACCCTAAACATAACCCCTAAACTAAATTAACTAACTAAACGCTTCATAAAATCAAATTAAACTTAAAAAGTGTTTACTGTACACAGAAATAATCACATGTAGATAAAAATTTAATTTTTCGAAAAAACATTTAAGCTTTCCAAAATCTAACCCTAAGAATACATACAATACTACAACATATGTTGCCAAACCCTAGACCAAAGAATATCATGATTCACTACTTTCACTCATCTATGTTGAAAACAATTTAATTTTATTATATCTTAATTTATATCACTTAAAACTGTTTATAATTACATGATTTTAATTTTTTGCTTATCAAAATATTTTTTACAAAATTCATAAATTATTTTTAAGATCAACTATACCAGACGACTTCCGTGTATACCAGACGACTTCCGTGGACGTCGTCCAGAAGACTTAACAGAATCTTAGAAGACTCAGAAAACTCATAAGACTTAGCGGAAATAAATTCGTAAAAATGAGTTCTGTTTTTTTGTTTGGTCACAAGGGGCTGGCTGTAATTTCACAAAGCTTTTGGGTTACTTTTGCATTTGATTCAAGTTTGAGGATATTTTTGCAATCAAAATCAAGTTTTGAGTCATATTTGGTAAATCTCCCTAGAATTTATGCACATTATCTTATTTATATGATTAATTATAATATAGTGGATCATATTTATTATATATGGATGGAAAGAAATATGATATTTAATAATGTTGGGAGGATAGGATACTGTGAAAGTATAGTGATTTACTTATATATTTTTAACTTATATTTTTTATTTCTGCGTAACTTTTTTGTACATGGCTTTCAAGCAGCACTTTTTAGACTATTGATACTAGTATATTTTTATGTATCTTTTGTTGTATAATGTATTAGCATACATTTCTAAAAAACTTTATTGAACCAGAATAGGATAAGAGATGTACAACATTTAACTCAGGCCTTAACAAGAACTTTAAGTCTTAAGTTGATAAATTTGTGTCAAGTTCTAAACGTAATTAATCATCCTACTGAAAATACAAATTGATTAAAATTAACGTTAAGAGAAATGAATTCGGTATATAGGGAAAAGAACGGGAAGATTTGGTATTTAATAATAGATAATTAAGCTAATCGATCGGTAGAGACGTATCCATTTACATGATTACGACTTAAGCACATGAAGCCGACATTAAGATTTGATACATCTCACATGGCCATCACCATGGCGGTAACGTCACCCACGTTTCCAAACGTAAAATTAATTCATATATCTTTTACGAATTAAAATTGAGAATTCGGCAAAAAAAAACCTCAACTTTACACGAATTGCCAAAAAAAACATAAACTTTTGGGTTGACCAAAAAAACATCAAACTTTCATTGACTTTAGAATTAATAAACAATGTTTTCGCTGACTTGCCAATTTAGCACGCCGTCAACAAATTTAACAGAAATATTTGACGTCGTTTATTGTTGGCGTTAAGTGAAACGACGTCGTTTTCAAATGATGTAAAACGACGTCGTTTTACATGATTTGAAATTAAAAATATGTAGACCCCTGGATTCAAACCCTGGTTGGTTGGTCAAATCACAAAGTATTTTACCACTGGGCTACTGACACTTTCAATGTACTTACTAACATGTTTACTTTTATTTGGTACATATTAAATATAAAAAATTCTCTAAAAACTTAATAAGATCTTTAAAATTCCAAAAAAAATTAAAAAAATAAAGAAGATTTT
>NC_027753.1:34178192-34200878 GCF_000695525.1 Brassica oleracea var. oleracea
CTCTTCCAAAATTTTCTAAAAACTTAAAAAGATCTTTAAAATTCCAAAAAATTGAAAAAATAAAGAATTTTTTTATAAAATTAATTTTGAAATTAAAATAGAAAATAAAATTTTATTTTTTCTTTTCAATTCGTGAAAGTTCGTGTTTTTTTGAAAAGAAAAAATAAAATAAAATTTTCTATTTTAATTTCAAAATTAATTTTATTAAAAATTTCTATTTTAATTTCAAAATTAATTTTATAAAAAATTTCTTTATTTTTTCAATTTTTTGGAATTTTAAAGTTCTTTTTAAGTTTTTAGAAAATTTTGGAAGAGCAAAAATTCATGTTTCTTTTGGCAATTCGTACAAAGTTAAGGTTTTTTTTGGCCGAATTCTCATTTTTCATGGTGTCTCTTTTGATCTTTTTTGCTTGATATACTTGATATTCCTTCTTCATCTCATTGGATTGTTGTTTTTGGGTGGCACCAAATGTACAATAGTCATTGTTTGTGTGTGTTTGAATTAGACATGTTAGTTAAATCTGTTGAGCAATTTTTAGCTATTCTTAGTCATAGTTAAATCTGTTGAGTAGGGTCTACATATTTTTAATTTCAAATCATGTAAAACGACGTCGTTTCACTTAACGCCAACAATAAACGACGTCAAATATTTCTGTTAAATTTGTCGACGGCGTGCTAAATTGGCAAGTCAGCGAAAATATTGTTAATTAATTCTAAAGTCAATGAAAGTTTGGTGTTTGTTTGGTCAGCCCAAAAGTTTATGTTTCTTTTGGCAATTCGTGCAAAGTTGAAGTTTTTTTTTGCCGAATTCTCAATTAAAATTACAGAATTTAGTCAAATAAACTCATCTGTGACTCTGTGAGAATGCGAGTCACATTAGATTTCTTATTCAATTTTATTTTCTTCTAAGCAATATTTCTACATTTGAATAGCTAGCTTGGTTGGTTATACACTGACACTACGAATTAATGTGTGGCCTTGTTGACATCCTCAGTCTATATAAGAAGTTAATTATATATCAATAAAATTGTATACGTAGACTCTCAGTTCTCACATACACCGAAAGTTTGAATACAATGTGGATTCCGAAGCGCATTGTCGTTGGATAGTTCGTTGCAACGCCCTGTTTCAATCCATCCGTAAATTAATTGGGATGTCTAATGCGCTTTGCCTAAGTTTAAAATTTTAGGAGTAGTTTCAGTTAAAAAAAATCAGTGTACCAACGGTGTGTTGGACTAGTGATTTAGCGTTTGGAGTAAGTTCTATTGTTCGGTTAGTTCGATTCTTGTTAGGAGGGTTTTAGCGCCGGCTGGTGCTGGGACTGGAGGGATTATTTTGACCGAAGGCCCGGATACCTTCTGGTTAACACAAAAAAAAATGAGTTACTGTACATAAATGCATTAGCATTATAGTTACTTGGGAGGGGGATGCATCTGCAAGACGATTTTCTAAATCCTTTCAAAAGAAAGTAGGTGCCGTCAACCAAAAAAAAAAAGAACAAATGGGAAGGGGACTTAAAGAGCAAGAGTCTCGTAAGGGACTAGGATCGATAAATATTTTATTGTGAGACGAATAACCTAGCTAAGACTGATTAAGAACAACTATATATAGATAAAAATACTTCAGTTAATAGAATGATAGTATTTTATATAACTTAATTAACAAAAATATGTACAGAATAATGATACATAATTATATACAATGACCAGATTTTTGGTCCTCTATCGGTTAAGATACATGTCCTTTAAAGAGACATCACAATCCCGCATTTGATTCATTGCTTATAAACCAAACACTTGACAATCAGTTGTGGTCGCCATCTAGTTTTGTTTTCAAAGTAATCGACGTGAATGATAATTTTATTCAAAATTTTGAAAATTGTGTATAGAGATTAGTCAAGTTACAATCGAACTAGCTGCATAATTAACTGATTTAGGGCATATGACTGAAAAAAAGGTTCAAAAAAATCGTAAGAGTAAATTTTATGTTCTACTTGTGTTTTTAAGATGATATACTATATCACGTTGAGGATACTCTATTATTTTAGTTATTTTATAGATATATATCTGTTATCTTCAAATATATATAACTAAATTTAGTTTTATTTAGTTTATGGGCGATTTAAACTGTTACACTTAAATATCGCCTCTGTTTTTTTATTACATAGTTGTCTCTTTTTTTTTGCAAACACAAAGTTGTCTCTTAGCATGTCTATAATCATGATTATTTTATTTTAGATAACTAGACTAAATAAATCAAGCGTCAAACCCTACCCAATTTTTTTTTTTACAATCACAAATAATCTTTAAACATGTAAATTCGAAATTATTTTACTATTTAAACATCTGCAGTGATTAACGTAATAATGTAATTAGTAAAATGAACTTTCAAGCAGTTGATTACCATATGCCTTTACAGTTTACTACGGACATTTTTACTTACTATTAATTCAATCATTTATGCATCATTAAAGCTTTAGTTTATAAACTAACTAACATGTAAAAGCTGAAACCTCTGCTGAAATAAAATATTTCAAAGATCATATCAGAACGTGAAAATAGAATCTCATGAAATCTACTGAAGATTATAAGCAATAGTGAAGAAAAAGTTAAGCATAACTTTGCCAAAAAAAAAGAGTTAAATATAAAAAAAAAAGTCAAAGAGATATGATTTTGTGACACAGAGTTAATTAAAGTTAAAGCCTTAAAGGTAGTTAAAATCTGGTATGGTCATATAATTCGGCATCTGCTCTTGCTTAATTTCTCTAATTTTGATATTAACTTTTACCCATTTGCCCTTGCTCCTACTATCACGCTAATGGTTGTGAATATTTTTATACTGGCAGACAAACATGCGTAAAGGATGGTTGTCTGATTTCTGATTGCGGAAATAATTAAGTTTTTTATATGCATCCCTAATTAGGGGTTTATTATAGAAACTAGTATTTTCTCCCGTTCATAAGCACGGGCATTTGTTTGTGTAACTCTATACATCTGTTTTATAATTTACAATAGAAAATTTTATTTGGAAGTTTATGTAGTTTACAATGGAAGTAAATGTTATTTATAGAGAAAATAAAATGTTATTTATAGAGTTATATTTGTTGTTAAACTTTAAAATAAAAGAATTTTTTACATCTAGAAACACTTTCTCATATTCAAATTACACTACAAGACATTTATCAATTGAGACACACTTTATTTTGTCAAAAATGCTCTTATAACCCTAAACTAATGAGAATCTTTCTCCTCTTTTTATTTTATTTTATTATTTTTCTTATTATACTTTATGTATTTATTTACTTTTATCTCAAGTTCTAAAATATATTAAACGAAAATAGTTGTCATAATAAACTATATATAAAATTCTCTATCTTTAAGATCCATGTTCATATATATATTATATATATTAATGTGTAAACAAAATGTGGACGTGGACACCAAAGCGTGAATAACAGAATTATAAATTAGTTGTGGACATGAACATCTTAACAGAATTATAAACTAGTTGTGGAAATGAACAATATTCCTTCGATTTCATTCATCATCTTGGAATCTAAATTCAACTCTAATCAAAATTACATCCATCCACATCATGACAAAGCGCAAATTCCTTAGATCAGAAATCTATGACATGCAAGATCTATTACTCTCCAACAAAAGGGAAACGCTTGTTCGATTTTTCTCTCCTCTCATACTCACAATATCATCTCTTTCTCATTTTGATTGAAGTTTAACTACAGATAATTTATCAATTGAGCAGAAGAAGCCAATTGTTTGTATTGGAGATAATAGAGTCTTTGTCCACGTTTTATGGTATAATTTTAGTAATATGAGTCCATGTCCACGTATTGTTGTATAGTTTTATGGAATCAAAACAGAGAGTTTGTCCACGTTATCTATTATAAACACATTAACATCACTCATCCACACATCACCCGTCCACAAATCACTCAATCACGCATCACTCGTCCACAAATTGCTCATCCACAAGTGTCATTTCCATTAAGGGTAAAATTGTCTACAATTTATTGCTGGCCCACAACAAAGTGTGTCACATGTAAGAAGTGTCTCTAGATGTAATAGAAAGTAAAAAAAGTGTCTCTTAGTGTAATCAACTCAAAATAAAATTGAAATTTTGTTGTATATATTACAACAGTCAAATATGGACACAAGATGAATGGTTATATAATAATCTATTTCCCAAAACCAAAAAAGAACATTACATATGAAAAATCAAATTGAGGAAAAGCATATATTTTGTAATTAATTGATGTTAATATATTTTATAGTCTTTTTCTCTTATATTTGTTTTTGTTTCCTTATAACAGAAATTGCAAATGGAAAAAAGTAAAAGCAAAACTGTATCACCACACTTCTATGAGATTATTTATGCACACAATAAAATAATAAGAAAAACCAACCTGATCAGGAGAGTTCTTTATCTAGAGAGTAGACATATTTTTATCTATCAGCCTAGTTTCTTAGATCCCATTTGTTGTCTTTTAACTATCCCCACATTTTCTTCTTGTGGTGATTTTTAAATTTCTTGTTTAGGTGAGACTCTGTTACTCTCCTTCTCTGAACTATTCATACAACAACAAATAAACATAGTTTAGCAAATCGAAAATTGATTTTGTCCATCTAAAAATATTATTACATATCTTTGTTTACCTTTACATTTTTCACTATAAAGTATGTAGTTTTTGTCAGTAACTAAAAAGTAAAAAAGTTATAGATAGATCAAAAGAGTAAAAAATTCATGAACAATAAAGTTATTTGAGAATGAAGAGTTTGGGTGTTTTTAATTTCACAAACCTGAGTTTTAATCATTGTCTTCCCATTTTGCTGTACACTCTGCCTATCAATCCATAGCAAACATTGTTCTTCTTTTGCTCATTTAGTTCAAAAAAATATTTTGAATACTATTGTTGTGCCACCTGTTGGTGAGAAACTATTTCGATCTTCATCTAAAATTGTAGATTTGACTGTGTGAATACGATCATTAGAATTTTTTGATCTATAAGGAGAGAGAATCAATAGGGTTGTTGCAAAAAAGAAAGAAAGTTAACTTACAATTTGTAAAGGAGGTAGAGTTGAATTTAAAATATATGGCAACGTGAGGGGTTGAAAGAGAAGATCATGGATGTAGTGTGAGAAATAATAGGTCCGCCTTCAGTTGGTCATCCTTTTCGTCTAGACTTCAATACTCTCTCTGACACGGGGCTCGAGGTCCGCCTTCAGTTCTCTTTCTCCGGCGCCGGCGCCGACCTAGCTCGCCGGCGTCGCCACTGCTCCTCTTCTCTTGTCATCCTTTTTCAAGTGTACTTCTCAGCTTTCGTTTCATCACCACATGATCTCTCTTTTTTTCCAATGAATTCAAGTCGTCTGTGTGTTTATCACTCTGCTTCAAGCAGGAGTCGCCAGACATCTATTCATCTGGTTGGGAAACTTCACTCCACCCGTCAAACCACTATTGCTCGAAAATCCTCCTCCGCCGACGTCGACCTCAGCCCTCCGAACTCTAGATCTGTGAGCCTCGCCGGAAGAGATAACTACTCAGGGGCTTCTCGTATCGCTCCATGCCTCTCTTCGGCTTTTACTCCTCTTCACTCCAGATCCGAGCTGCAAGTACGCGGATGCACTTCACCGAACTATCTCGCCGGTACTCTAACTGACAATACTTTAGCAGCCGTTGTAGATGCTCCGAAGTCGGAGCTGCGCCATCTCGGATCTCCACCGGAACAGTTTCTGGAGCTGCCATCTCGCCTCTACACGGTCTCACGTCCGTTGCTGAAAACCTCCACCACCACCTCCTTTACAGTCATGACGAACTTCAACTTACGGTTGGAGATGGCTTCCACCGTCTCCGGCGAACTTAGTGTGTTCTGCCCGCGACTATTCTTGGTCTTCGCTCTTCGCCACCTCATGTCTCCACCAGATCAGAATCTGGAACCGCCACCTCGTCCCTGCACCGCTGCACCACCGGTAACCGGCCACCGCAGCTTTCCTTCCACCGGCACAAACCAAAACTCAAACCGTCGCCTCGTTAAAGCTTCTGATTGTGTTCTTGTCCGGATCTGTTTGGGCCTGGCCCATAGTTTTGATCCTAAGAGCTCAACATCAAAGCTTCTCGAGCTATCGCAATGCCATAGACGAATTTGCTGCTGCACCGTCCTCTTACAGGTTGTACCGTCGACGACTCTACGTGTAGTCCTACTCCGGCAACCTCTTCATATCTCCATCCATCGTCACCTAAACTCAGCATTTTCCGATTCTTGTCAACTGCTATCTTTTAGAAGCTGTATCATCGACGACTCTGTGTGTAGTCATACTCCGGCAGCCTCTCCGTACCTCATTGCAATGTCGGGAGATCTTGTCATCTTCAGAGACAGTTTTCAACTGCTCTCAAAATCCATTGGTTGGGTTCTTCAACGTCGATTTCGACTTCTTTGTGTTCTATCGAACGCGGGCTTTAGGATTACTAGTGAAGATTTTTTTCGGGTTTCTTCTCTCCTTAGCCATTTTTATCTTTCGTTATGTTATGTTATGTTAGCTTATCAGCTTATTGTAGAGTATCTCTACGGTTGTAACTGTCTCGTTTAATTTTAATATAAGCATTTGTTGTCCAAAAAAAAAATAATAATAGGGATTTTATTTTGTAAAAAAAAAATTAATAGATATCAGTTGATAAACGATTTTATTTTAGCATTTGATTTCTTTTTTTTACATTTTTCGTTTTTCTTTAAATTGTAACCTAATTTTCATGTGTCATAATTAATTATGTGGGTAAGTGACTTGTGTTTTAATATATAAGAGATTATTAACAAAAGACGAATCGGATCTTTTGATCAAACAAAATCTGCAAATAGTACTATATATTTCTCCGTCTATAACATCGCTAAATAAAAAAGTAATTATCTGTCAATGTATGATCTGATTTGTTATAAAACAACGTAAACTTATTCAAAATGACAAGAATTTTTAAATAAACAACAAAACGTTTGAAATCTTGTATGCATCTAGTTAAATCCCCACTTCCATCTTAAAATTTTCAAATTCATGATGACCCCCAAGTTTACAAAATGAGGTTTTCTGAAACAATTCATTCATTAAAGTTTAGTAAACAAAGAAACATTGTATTTACCTGCCAAAGGCAGAAGAAGACAATCTGTTTCCACACATGAATCTGGTAGAATTTCACAAAGAATACCGTTAGGGGTACCAAAACGTTTAGAACGGCAGTGAAAATCCAACTCAACCAAGGAGGATAAGTCTCTAGATTTGTAGTGCTATCTTCAGTATGGAACACACTGAGTGGATTATAGTTCCAAAAAAAAAAACACAGTGAGTAGATAATACAAAACTGCCATGTCCATAGCTTGAGTTGCTTAGTGTATGATGATCGAGAGGTGTGGTATGAGGCATGAAAAAGTCATTGAAAATGAATGGTTGATTTATCTCATTTTAATCTTGTTGATAGTTTAGAATCTGCTATGACTTCGTCGACATATAGATGCGGATCTTGCTGACCGGTCAGTGAAACAGAGAACGCTACCTTCATAAACTACAAGCAGTTTTGTATCTCCCAGAGGGGTAACGCTACCTTGGTTTGGGTCCGAGGGCGATTACCTCTTGCCAAAATGGTACTTCCTTCATAAACTACAGTTTCTGTTTAGTCACTTTTATTGGGAAGAATCCACGAATCCATTAGTTTTAGGTTTCAAGTTGGGATAATCCCTATATATACCTTTTGTTATTTTTAACTATACTGAATTTTCAAAATACATTCAACCTCCATTAGTAAAATCTTTTTTTATATGGACATAGCTGATTGGTGAACCACATTAACAAGCTATGTTGTTTTACTTTTGTTTATCCATCTGCTTCCACTTATTTTCTTGCATGCGTTAATAGATCTCTTCAAGGATATGTCCATCCCAATATTTAAGTAACTATATATATCTCACAACCAAGAATTTAGCAATGACCTACAACAAACAAAGAAATTTAATAAATCAATAAATAACCAGAGAGAAAGATCCAATGCAGGGGAGTAATACTCATACTAAAAAAGTTTAGTAGATTTTTTTTATCACAATACAAAGATAAATCTTATTAAGTATCCGCAAAAAATGAATTGATAGTATCAATCCAGTAAAGGACCGACTTGTTAACATATGACAGAACACGATTCTTTGTTCGAGCATGTCGTGCAAAAAAATCGTTCGAGTATTACTGGATCTTACCCCATAAACCACTTTGCCGTTTTGATAAGTATCCCGCAACGTTTTGAACTCATTAAGTTCAGCTGTAAATGCAGACCAATTTTCGCGGGTGGTGAATTTTGACTAATTCTTAGTAAAAATTTACATATTTAGCACATTAAAAATACAAATCCACATTCATACACGTAAATAAAATATCATTGTTTGTCCGGAAGCTAAAAAAAGTTTTTTTTTTTAACTTTTTATGATTGTTTGATTAGTGTTGTGAATGTAGATGTGTAATTAGTGATGATTAAGCTTTTATTAATTTAACTTGTTAATCAAATGCTAATTTTATTTACTTCAAAGTTAGTACTTAGTGCAAACTCAAACAAATGTAAGGGTGACTCAGTTTGATATCAGTTTTTGATCTTTATAGAAATATACAAATCCATGTTCATAGTGTTTTTGAAATCAAAATTATTTATATGCACATCTAAATAGTGTTAAAATTTTCAATATGCATTACTCAAGACTCGCTTGATGTTTAGCTAAAACATACCAGATGTTAGGGTATCTCCAATAGAACACTATTTTTTCTTCTATAAATTACACTAAAATAGAGTAATTCTATTATAGAATAACTTTTGCTCTAATAGTGTTACTCTATAATAGAGTTACTCTATTATAAAGTGAAATATAGATGAATGTCATTTTTCCACTCTAAATATAGAGTAAAAATATGACATTTCTCTGTATTTCAGAGTTACTCTATTTTAATGTAAATTATAGAAGAAAAACTAGTGTCCCATTAGAGATTGTCTTAGAGACTTGTTTTCCGGCCCTATTTACGCAAGCACTGCAAATAGTTTAAACCAAATCCAATTTTGACTAAAAATAAACAAAATCTTAAATAATTTCAAACAGGTGAATAGATTAATAACTTGATGTATTAAACATGAATGCATGTTCAAATTTTAGAAACGTAGGAGATGAGCACCAATGATTAGTTGGGGTTCCCCTAATCACTTGTAGATGAAATCAATCAACACTAGTAAATAATTGAAACAGGATGGATTCGTGTCAACTTTGTTCTGCTCATCTATCAATACATGCTTAAACGTTAGCTTGAAACGGCGTCTGTCAACCACATGCGTGGGTATCTCTGTTTTTCATTTATTTTTCTTGCACTACTACTTATTAATTATTTATATGTTTTTATTTCTACCATTATTATAAAATGATTATTTCGAACATCGGAGAACTAGCAAACGGACCGTCCATGATCTTTTTTGTGGACCCCTGTTTTGAGCTAAAATTACGGAAACTTGGCCGTCGATCTCTGCCGTTCAACTTTTTCACCTTACTAAATTTAATGTGTGTATATTTTCTCGATGCACAAAGTAAAATGTCATCTCAAAATCCATATTCTAACAAACCCTAATAAAGACTTCCGCAGAAACACCGAAGAAGATCCTCACAAGTTAGATACTTAATCATCAAACACATGTAACAATTTCTTCTTTTGTCATTAAGTAATTTATTTTATGTACTTTAGCGACATTGTTCACAAAACAAGGCACGACTGCTGATAGTACATAGTTTTGTTAGCTTTTAAACAGATATAATTATTAAGATGGCTACAGATCGAAATGTAGATTGAGGAAAACGAACGACAAAGCTATACGTTTCGTGATACATCGAACTCAAAGCAGACCACTTTGTGACCCACTTGGATTGCAACTTGAATTTTTTTTTGTCTTCATTTTATTTTCGGGATTTTCTTTTCCTTTTTTTTTGTAAACTAAATGTTTTTTTTTCTTTTCTTTCCTTTCCTTTCCTTCTATTTACTATTGAATGACAAATTTCATAACTATTTACATCAAGCATAGCAAATGCAATTTTTACACGACCTAATATTTACTAGTTTATATATCTTAATTTTATATTAATAGATTAAATCTATTTTCCAACTGAAATTGATGTCTAAAAGCATTTATATTCTTAAGATATTCTTATACAAAATATTAGTATTAAGATGTAATATAACTATTTAATTAATTTTTAACTAATAAAAATACAATGAATTACCTAATAAAAATACAATCAATTATAAAGTTATATGTGTAAACTGAATCTCGAAATATTCAAATAAGATATCCTTGGCAATGGTAAGAGTGTTAGAGCATGATTAACCCGGATTCTTAATTTGGAGTTTTTAATTCATGATTTGACATTTTTTTTTTTACATTGTTTGGTTAAGAACCGGTTCTTATATCTCTTATTTAAGAAACGATTCTTAGATTTTCTTAGTTAAAAGCTAAGAAACGGTTATTAGCCGAAGCTAAGAACCCCATCCTAAGAACCCGGGTTAATCATGGTCTTACATGAATCTCTCAAAATAAAAATAAAATAAAAGTGAAATTATATTCATTTACTTTATTTTTAAACATGTAAGAATTTTATGTTGCATGCCTTTTTTAATTGCTTTGACTTTGTATTTGAAATTTAATCAAAAACTAAATGATATTAGTATTATACTACATAAGATAGTTTAGTGGTAAACTATATCAATGTTGATGATTTGAGTATCTCGGTGAGATGTTTCAAATGGAGAAGCTAGACGCCTCGCCAAAAGAAAACACACGACCCGTCTTGAAGCTTTTTTTTTTTTGTCAACTACCCGTCTTGAAGCTAACATGTGTCTTTGCCTCTTTGCTTTTTCATGCCATTAAATATTACGACTTCAGCGGTTTTTGGTCCCAACAATAAAATAACTCTTTTATTCTACCCCGTTCATTATAGTTACATTTAATAATCCCAATATTTTTAAAATGTGGGAAAAAACGAAAGAAAAGAAAGAAATAGCATTTCGGCCTTGATTTAATTGAAAAGAAAATAATAATGAATTGAAAATGAGTGCATGGTAGTTGCATATAACCAGTGGCTGAAACGTAAATTTCCACTGACTATGTTTTTCTATATATTGAACTACTGCCTCCTCTGCTTTTTCCAATTCTAAACCAAACAACACATTCACATAATCATCTCTCTTTCTTTCCTCTTTAAGAAAGGAACAAAGATCAAAGCTTCCAAGTAATCATTTCCTCTCTCTCTCTCACACACACACACACATTACTAGTTTAAGATCCTTTCATCTCCTTCTAGAAACTGATCAATCTTATTACCTATGTGCAGGTTATAACAAGATGGGTCTTGTCGGCTTCTTGCTTATGGTTATTGTCGGAGTAATGACGTCAAGTGTGAAGGGCTACGATGGAGGTTGGGTAAACGCACACGCCACATTTTACGGCGGTGGTGATGCCTCCGGCACCATGGGTAAATTGCTTCTTCAAAAGCTTCAGAATTTTTCAAATATCACAACTGTTGAAATCTCTGACATGTGTGGTCTTTTCAGGTGGTGCTTGTGGGTACGGAAACCTTTATAGCCAAGGCTATGGAACCAACACGGCCGCGCTGAGCACTGCTCTGTTCAACAACGGGCTGAGCTGTGGTGCTTGCTTCGAGATAAGATGTCAGAACGACGGGAAATGGTGCCTCCCTGGCTCAATCGTTGTCACAGCGACTAACTTTTGCCCACCAAACAACGCTTTACCGAACAACGCAGGAGGTTGGTGTAACCCTCCTCAGCAGCATTTCGATCTCTCTCAGCCTGTATTTCAACGCATCGCTCAATACAAAGCTGGCATTGTCCCCGTCGCCTACAGAAGGTAAACCTCAAAAAAATAAAAACAAGAAACAGAGCTGCTCTGTTTTTCACTCTGTTCCAAAACAGAGTATTTGCTTTTAGAATCTTACTTTTTATTCTTGCTTTGAAGAGTGCCATGCGTGAGAAGGGGAGGAATAAGGTTTACGATAAACGGACATTCTTACTTCAACCTTGTTCTGATTACGAACGTCGGAGGAGCTGGAGATGTTCACTCTGCGTGGGTTAAAGGGTCAAGAACAGGATGGCAAGCCATGTCTAGAAACTGGGGGCAAAACTGGCAAAGTAACTCTTATCTTAACGGACAAGCTCTCTCTTTCAAAGTCACAACGAGCGATGGTCGCACTATTGTATCCAACAACGTCGCTTCCGCAGGCTGGTCCTTCGGCCAGACCTTCACCGGCGCACAGATATAGACTTGACTACGTGGTTCGTGTGTGTGCAGTAGTAGAAAGCTTAGAGGGTCATATTAGTAATTTGGTACGTTCTTTCAGTTTGGGGTTTCACCTAAAAAGAAGTGGTGCTTCGAGTGCTTGATTTTCCACAAGGCCTTGATGACGTCATCTTTTGGGGACCTTTGTTCTCTTTCTATTACTGGTAAGGTTTGTTTTTAAGTTATACTGATGCAGAGGTGGAGTTAAGAACCACCCGCTAGTAGTAAAGTTCCGTTTGTATCCCTTCTTGAAGCTAGAGGGAGAGTTTCGTGCTTCAAGAATTGTTTGATTTGTATTTTCTCAAGTCATCTATGTTGTGAATTTTCAATTTTTATAAAGATTGTTGGGGATTTGTTATTTCAATTTGTGTGTGTTAAATCGCCAGATAGAGTAAAAAAACAATCGGCATGTACTTGTTTACTATGTTCACGTCCGGGATATATTTATTGGAAATATATAAAATAATTCACATGGATTGCATGGAAAAAGCAAAGTTCTTAATATCGTTTCACAAAAGATTGTTAATAGTTTTCGATTATAGTCTTCTCGTTAAACAAAAGAAAATGTATATATAACGATTGAGATTAGTTATCAGTTACTTTTTTTTGTTGCTAAAAACGTTAATATCATTTCTAATGAAAAAAGGATTTTACAAAATAATTATCCTAGAGTCAATGTATCCAAGGCAAAAAAATAAAACAAGGATACATTATGATTCGCAAGTGCAAGTTTAATCTTCCGATTAAGAGAGCCAAAGAAGTAAAAGGTCTTTGAAAAGCCTCTTATTCCTTCTTCCGAGGATGATGAACCGTATATCTCGGTCGAATAATCTGAAGACTGAAGCTGCTGATAGGAAGATGTTATTATGCAGGAGGTTGTTCCGTTGCCGCCAAATGTGGTATATTTGGGCCACTGTTCTCCTTAGGATCGAATGCGATCCTTTCAAAAATGAAAAAGAGATTAGTTATCAGTTGTCAAAACTAACCTAACCTAACCGACCAATAAGTGGTAGTAGCCTAGTGGCAATCTTTTAGGGATTGGTGTGTAGCCACATCAGTCCTGGGTTCGATTCTCTATGGAAACTAAATTATCAGTATTTGGCAAGTCTGGGCTTGGGTTTCGGCCCAAATGATTTACATGGTGGGTCATAACAGATGATTGGTCCACCCCCTAGCATTAGTCGGAAGGTATTCCAAACTCGGGAACAGACAGTGTAGTACCCTTTCGGGCTACTCCACTCTGTAGCACTAAGTGCGTTCTTCCGGGGCCGACCGGATCAGCCGATAGAGTTTATAAAAAAAAAAACTAACCTAACCTAGTTACAGAAAACTAACCTAACCTAACAAAGACAGTATTTCCGACCATTTCTTTTGTAAGAGTTGTATTGCATTTGCATGTGAAGAGCTATGGCCATGTGATGCTTTAAATTTAAATTGTTAACGACGTGCTAACTTATAAGTTATAACTAAAATACCTAAATGGTGATTCTTTTTTTTGTTGGAATAGACATTCGTCTCGCGTCATGCACCAACACCGAGTTGTAACCGTCCATTCACTTTTCTCCAAAGGTAGCAAATTCGTCTAGAACTATAAACTTTATAAATTTTAAGCAAAAAAAACTATAAACTTTATAAAGACATCGATAAATAATCTTTTTATCTAGCTAAACTCGGTCATTCGGCAATCTCAGCATTAATTCGTCACCGGTCCTTAAGTATTGTATTTTTTTTTGTCGCGTGTATTTGAGTATTGACATGTTAATTTTGCTACAAAAAATATAATTTCATGTATATGAACATATGCATGATATTAGTCGGAAAGCATTCAAATTCAGATCAATATATTAACTCTATTTTGTAATACTAAATGTCTTATTCTTAAAGTTAACTAGATCAAAAAAAAAATCATCACTAAAAATGTATTCATTTAAAACAGTAACTTTAAAATACTTTAAACCCGTATACGTACTTCCATATTTTTAACGTCTTTGTCTATTTCATTAACTTGCAGACAAGAAATTCAGCAATTTGCGGAGAAAATATAGCTATTTTAAAAATAAAAAAGCGCAATAAAGAGTGTTTTTCTTCTCAAATAATAATGATTTAACTGGAATGCGAACAACACGTCGTGACAACAAAAAGAAAAAGAAGAGAATCAGAACTGAGGTGCACGTAGTAACTAACAGTCACGAGAGATACAGAACAACCGAAGCCATGTGCTCGTCTGACATATTGTTTTGTCCCAAAACTACCCACATGAGTCCTATGGGGTCCCCCCATCATTCGTATTGCTAACCAACATATTTAACACCGTCCTCTTTTTCTATATCTATGGGCCTTTTAAGCCCATCGCAATCTAGCAGACTAGAACATTCTCATTTTAGCTGCAGCTGCAGCATTTTAAGTTGAGCCTCAAAAAAAATAAAAAATTCGCACAATTCTTCCAAAAAGGCAAAAACTCTAACTAAACATTAATATAATTTGACAAAAGGACATTAATATAGATTTGTGAAAGAATTTACTTAGAAAAACTTTAACAGTGATGGTCCAAACTTTACTCTAATCTCTATCCACTAAATACTAAACCTTAAAACTTAATCACTAAACCTAAACACAAATAAAAAAATAAAAAGTTGTTTTTAATTTTTTTTTTTTTTTGATAAATGCTACTTTGAGAACTTTTTCCTTATATGTTATTTCTTAGACAAGAATATATCTTAGTGCTACCGTATATATATTTTCTAATTTTCTATAAATTTCAATTAAATATTATTATAATTTGATAACAACAAAATATTAAAATCATTGTAAGAGATTTAAATTTTAAATTTTTTAATAATGATCTTGTTATATTTTTTTAAAAATAAATCCAATTCCAAACTCAATGACAAACAAACTATAATCTAGAATCTCATTAATATTTTCTTACAATTTATGAATGATCCAAGCTCGGTACCTAACAAGCAATTTGGCACTGTATCATATATTTTTAGTATTTTTTTTTTGTTTCACTAGCAACTCATCAATTCTAGCTTCTTTCGCATTCTCGTGACTGCTCAATACAAGGCCCGTTTTCGGACCAACGCTTCGTGTTTTTCCAGAGCTACTTATAGGGTTGGCTGCTGCATGTTTAGATACGTCAGAAACAGTCAGCGAAACAAGACATGCAATATCAGAACTGTGAAGCAAATGAAAGATGAGCAAAACCGTTGTTTTACCTTTGAAAGCAGAGGATCATCAAAGACGGTGAAAGGATAATTTGACATCTCAGATGAAGGCCAGTTTCCTCCAAACTGAGGCCTATAAGAAGCTTCCAAGATCTGGCTAACGTAGTAATCTGCAGGGCTTCCTAATAGGTTCCACTCAGCTAGTTGCTGAAGCTTTGGATCATTTAGGAAACTGAGATTGCTGTATTGTACGTTGGGATCAGAAGATGTCCCGGGAATGCCACCGCTTTCTAGTTTTGGTGTTTTGATACCAAACAATCCTGAGTAACTTTCAAGAGATGAACTTGCGGAGCACGTTAGGTCCTTATAGGTATGATAAAACTGCAGATTAGGGTCTTCTTCTTCTTTTAGAGGAGCCTTCATGTTTTCATCTGTACGAACCCATGAGAAATTCTCAAGCTGTTGCTCTATATCAATTCCAAAGTCCAGATCTATGTCACTCTGCAACTGCATAAACACAATGTGTGTGCTTTTAAGTACATAATCATCCAAAAGACGACTGATATTTAATGTTCAAAACTGATTCTCTACCTCGTTTTTGCATTCAATGGACATAACTTGCTGCTGCTGATGTTGCAGCACGTTCTCCTGCTGTTCCCAATATGTTACATAAGTTTGTGAAAATGAAACCTTAACTAATCATTTTGGGAGATGGACTATACCTTATGAACACGGATTTGATACAAAGACTGTCTTATAGAATTTTCTAGTTGCTGCAAATCATCTATGCTATCAACCTTCTCGACCTCAGTCCAATAGCTAATATCGTAAAACCATAAATATAACTCACAAATGAGGTAAAAAAAGGTCCATTTAGGTGAAAGTATATAGAAGATCTTGGCACCTTAGTCTTGTGTGTATTTCTGATAAGTGTTTTTGTAGAAACCTGACTTGTTCGCTTACAACCTGAAAGTTCCCGGTTACGAAAGACAATTAAAATTAGGAGATACTTCAGCATCATCGCAGTAAACTAGTGGTACATACCTCAACTGTTGGTTTACTGAAAATATAAAAAAAAACAAGTCACATCAGTAGAACTCAACAACACTAAACTGAAACTCAGATTCTTGATATATGTAGTAATAATACACACCTTCTCTCTAGAAACTCTGATATATTTACATCGTGGTCAAGCTTCATGAATGTTTTCTTCAAGGCCTAAGGTATTTTGATAATAACCCAGTATTAGTGTTTGTCTAGGTGGTGAGAAGAGAAAGAGACAAAACAGAGGTAAACAAAAACTACTTACTTCAAGGTTATCCAACTTCCTCTTTGCCCTTTCTTGCGGAGCAAGTTGAGAAAACTTAGCAATGACTTCTCCAATGCTAAACAAACCCCCAAAACAGAACATTGAGGAAAAAAACATAAAACAGAAACATGTTTTTTTTTTGGTATTCAAAATCCCTTTTTCTTACAGAAACATGTTTAAACAGTCTTTATAACTAAGAAAGAATCATGAGACCTGTGTTCTCCGGTGCACAGGGAAGGCTTTCCCGCGGGAGAGAACATGAGAAGCACAACATCTATATCGCATAAGATGGACAACTCTTTAGCCTTTTTCATGATCCCATTTTTCCTTTTGCAATAAGTAGCTTGCCGTGCATTGATGCTATCTAGTTTCTTTATCTTTAGCTTCACTCGACCCATCCTGCATAACTTTTTGACCAATCAAAAGCTATTTTTACACTGATTCAAGACTCAAAATGCAAATTACCGAACACAGCCTTGGCCTACCCCAAATTGAAACTCAAAAAAACAAAGAGAAAATAACCCATTTTGAAACCAACAGTCAAGTTCGTCTTGGCCTCCAAAATTTTAATAGTTAATATGTAAAGACCAGTCACTAGGCTCCAAATTGATTAAGAAAATATATGTATTGCTCATATGATCTTTAGTGTCTCATTGTTTCAAATCTATAAATCTCAGAATCGGTCCTAAATGGACTAGCCAAACAATATTCATCTCAAGAATTCATACTTTCATCAACAAAACAAGTAAGTTACCAATTTTAGGAAACCCCATAAGAAGAAACATTGAAAATGGAAAAAAAAAATCAAACCTAATCAAAAGTAATATTAACCAAAAACAGGAAGAGAAAACTCACCTAATTAAAGACAAAAACAAACTTTCCTTCAATCGGATGCTAAGACAAAAAGGGAAAACAGTTTCCTTATGAGGAAGAAAGAAGATAAAGCTTAAGAGAGGAAGAAGGATCGTGAAGGAGAGAGAAGAAATAGGTTTGCGATTGAGACGACAGGTGTGACCGCCAAAATCGGATATTAGGGTTTGAATTGAAAGCTTGAAAATAGGAAACTGTGGGATCGATCGTCTCATTAGTTTTCTCTCTTTGCTTCACAGAACAGAAACAACGAATTACCCGCTTGTTTTATTGGACCACTCATTTGGGCTAGCCACCAAAATAACCGGTAACCAATAGTTACTAACCGAATAAGGCCAACGTGTCAATTTCTCCACTCGCTCGAGGTGACGACGGTGCCGTGATGAGTAAGTAATCACGGTCCACACGTGTTAATAGCCAATGCCTTTGTTTATTTCCTATATTTTTTGTCTACCATAGTTTTTTTACATTTTCTGGATCGATCGACGAGACCCGACCTAAATAACCATAATGATTTTGAAATGCAAACATATAAAAGCGAATTCCCGTTAAGAAATAGCCACTTGATCACTTGGCTACCTCACTACTTTATATACGATCACTTTTTTATTTAAACAATTAGTGATTTCACTACTTATTTCTATATGTACATAATTTTCTTTGTTTCTTTCCTTTTACTAATTTGGCTCTTTTTACGGCTATCTACCAAGGTAGCTCTAAGATAACCTGGCAGGCCTCTGTGTTATGTGACCTGTGTTCGTTTATCGGAGTTTTTAGGTGGGTTCCTTCAGGCTTGTCGTCAAGGCCTTGTTCTACCATTATTTTTGTATGGCATTCACTATCCTATTGTGTAGGCTGTGTTAGGCTCCTGTGGTTGATCAATAGTGTATCTCTATTTGGTTCAATCAATTCAAAATGTTGAATAAAAAGTTCCACAATAAGCTGGCGGTAAGTTTTTCCACATACATGTTTATTTAAGGGGGCCTTATTGGAATAGGGGTTTGAGAAGGTTTTGAAGATTTAAGTTTTGGTGGAATTCATAGAGGTTTTAGTTGAATTCAAGGATTCTGTTGGGGATTTAGTAGGATTTGGTAAGATCTGTTTTTAATATTTCAATAATAAAATTAACCATTCAGACTCCGTTATGTTTGCAGAATTGAAAGTCTCTATTATATGATGAAAATTTAAAAACGTTGTTTCAAGAGTTCGGAGAATACAAAAAGGTTGAACATATTATGTTGGACGCATGGGTCAAACTTGGACGCAAGTCTGTCCCAAAACAAAAACTTGTATATAATACGAATAGCATGATCATAACCTCTATGTTTTCATTCTTTGGCTCTTGCATCTCCATCGTCTCTTTTTGGTGAGACTGAAAAACACGCCTGATGTTCTGGATCTTCAGCTGAAGTCTAGTCCTGAAACTAAGCCATTTAAGGAGCAAGTTAAGTTAGCCATAAGCATCTTTAGTAGTTCGAACGCTGGGAATGCAAGCAAAGATCAAGGATAACTCCTATGTATATGCAGTTGGCGATAAGAGGAGATGAGGACTAATTAGTTACTTCCTTATATAAAGAATCGGTGATATCTAACAATATTGCTGAAGCAGAAGCGAGGTTGCTTACTTCATTATATAAAGAATCGGTGAGTTATATATAGCTAATTACTTATACCCTTTGAGGTCTTCGAAGTATATAATCCAGTCCAAATACTGATTTCTAATTTACAGGGACGAAATGCAGATTCCATTGTGTCCTTTCGAACAAGGTACATGCACAAAGTCTCTTCTTCTAGATTGGTTAAAGCCATTATGTGATAAATGCAACTAATCATTCCTATTCTGATCACTGTTCCTATCTGCAGTGATCTTTTCATGAAAACGTTCATCGAATCTCGAGAAGAAATGAAAAGCAAGCCGAAGTTAACAAGAAAAAGCTGGAGAAAGAAGCAGTTAAGGATAAGCCAATGTAAAAGAAAGACCATGCTGACAACGAATGATGTTAACCTCCGGATCTGTAGACATTGAATGTGATGAAAGGTCGGGTCTTTAACCAAAGACTCCAGGGTTTCAGATCGATGAAAGCTTTGTTATATCGTTCCCAGTGTTGCACATACCAAAGAAGAGCAGAGAGATCTTTCCTATATCATAAACAAAGTTGACTGTTTATTTCAGTTTTGCAAAGATGAAGACTAAAGACAGAGGAGATGAAACTTTTTCATCTTGAAGAGCTTTCCACTGGAAGTATAGGAACAAATGGTATGTCGAGAGGTTTTGTTCTCTGTTACGGTCAATTTCAATCCTTTTGTATTGTTATTGTAGCCATGCTCAGACCAAACAAAAAACTCAAGCTTCGTCTTCCACGCAAGGATAGAACGAAGAAGAATATATGAGATCCCAAAACAAAAAACTCAAACGTTTTTAACGTCCATTTGCTTAATATTCCATTGCATTACAGTGGCGATATGAAGAACTGTACGCATTGTGGCTGAGCGCACTACTAGACTGTAAGTCTCAAGATAGTCCACGCCTTCAGATTGCTCGTTTCCTCTGGCGACAATGCGAGAATGATGTTTCTTGAATGTACCGTCTGCGTTGAGCTTATTCCTATGGACCCAAAAGCAACCGAGAACATTCATATCAGGAGTGCGAGGCACTAGAGACCAAGTTTTGGTAGAAACGCAGTTGCCAAATTCTTCTGACATAGCGTTGTTCCAACCTGGATGACTAAGAGCTTCTGAAAGAGTCTTTGGTGTTGGGAAAGCGGCTTTCTGAGTAAGAAATGTGGCGAGGATTAGGCTTTACTATACCAGCTCTAGAACGTGTGATCATGTGATGAAGAGGCTGAGCTGAAGCTAGAACAGTCTGAACCGGTGATGATACTGTCCGTGCTTGTAAAGGAGCAACGCTGTTGCGTATAGAAACAAGATCTAAGCCTCACGTACACCCAGTACTATGCTCCTTATAAGATGTAGTATCAACAGGTGGCTGAGATGAACTAGAGACTTGCGGCTGCTGCCTTGAAGGAAGAGAAGGGAAATCTTCAGGAGTGAAAATACTAGAGCTGGTGGAACCAACAGACAAGGGTGCAGGACTAGGAAAATTGATCAGTCTAACTGGATGAGGCTGAGATAGAACAGGACGCTCAACGACATGTTCCTTCTGAGGTCGCTGCACAAAACTGTCTTGCCATGCTTTCAACAAAGTTGATTTTGTTACTGGATGGAGATGAGAGTAGATCGCAGCAAAAGGGAAAGATGTTTCATCAAATAGGACATGATGAGTGATATAAACTTTGCCTGTAGTAGGAAGAAGACATATGTATCCTTTAAACTTCTCATTGTAACCTAAGAACACACATTTGAGTGATCTTGGATCCAGTTTGTTAGACGCATACTCACGAAGCATAGGAAAACAAGCGCAACCAAATACACGAAGAGAGCGATAATCAGGACGTCTGTTGTAAAGTAGCTCAAACGGACATTTAGACTCAGCCAACGCTTTATGAGGTAACAAGTTACTGAGAAAATTAGCGGTGAAGAAGGCTTCTACCCAATACTTTTGAGGGACCTTGCCATGGAACATCAGAGCAACACCAAGCTCTGTTATCTGTCGGTGCTTCCTTTCAGCCAACCCGTTACGTTGTGGGGTATGAGGACAAGAGAGTTGTTGCTGAATACCATGACATTCCAAGTGTTTCAGAAACTTCTTGCTTACAAATTCACCGCTACCGTCACATTGGAAGGTACTGATTTTTGATTGACATATATTTTGAGCAAGAGCTTGAAACTTTAAGAAAATGTCAAAGAAGTCTGATTTGTTTCTTAAAGGATAGAACCAACAAAAGCGAGTGTAGTGATCAATGAAGACTACATACAAACGAAATCCTTGGATAGAAGCCACAGGTGAAGGACCCCAAAGATCACAATGCACCCTTTCCAGAGGCCTAGTAGCTACAAAACTAGAATTAAAAAACGGTAATCTAGAGCTCTTTCCAATATGGCAAGCTTCACAAACTTTCTTGGAACTCTTATTGATGAAGATTGCCTTATTTTCTGAGAGCTGTTGTAGGATAGAAGGATTTGGATGTCCAAGTCTCTGATGCCATACTTCATCACTCGCACTGATCTGTCTGTTGGAGAAGAAGACCCGAGGAGGAGAAGACCGCAAGGAGTAGAGACCATTACACTACAAGAAATATAGGTATTGGTAGCAGTTCGTGGTAGCACGAATTCACGAACTGCTACTAAAAGTGTCAAAATCCGGATCCTAACTCTATCGTAGCATTAAAAACGGGCTACGGATATTTTCACTTAATAAAGCCTAAAAATCACCACTATAGCGGGAAAGCCATGTTGGAGGCAAAACACTTAGCGAAAATTTTAGCTTTTGTGCCATTTAGGTAGAGTTTTTATTTCTTCTTTACAAAAAAAAAAATCACTCATTCTAATTCATAGAAAAAAAAACTATTCTCTCATCTTTCTCCTCCTCCATAGTCGAACTTATTTCTCTAATTAATTTGGGTTTCTTTCTTCAACTTTGACAAAAAAAGTCGTTTCCTTTTCCTTCTCTGCTTCGACGTTGCTTGGATTGACTGAAACCCCATTGCTACGGTGTTGCAACTGGAGATTTCCGCTTCGCCGCTGCTAGGATTCTCTCCTCACTGCCAACTCCTCACTGAAATTAGGGTTCATAACCTTTGATCAGTGTTGATTCTTGTGGTTCAGTTTCTCCAAATCGGTACCAATCTTCAAGATCTCAAAACCCAGAATGATTTTTTCTTTATCTTCCCCTTTGTTGCTTCGTTCAAGTTTACACTTCCATGCTTCTTCCCACCAATCCATCGTTACAGCAAGAAGAAGTATCACCTTGTTCCACCGCCACCAAATTCGTTGTAATTTCACAAAGTTGCTGCCTTTTTCTGCAAATTGACAGTGTTGGCTAATATTTTGATATCTGCAGAGTCTATCAAAGTC
>NC_027753.1:34201237-34213376 GCF_000695525.1 Brassica oleracea var. oleracea
CCAGCACTTGAGATGGCTTAGTTTATTAATTATCCAAGAACATACAAGATATATAAATGTATATATAAAATACTATTAATCATACTCTAAACCCTTAATTTTTAATATTTCATCATAAAATCCAAATATACCAACAAATAATATGATATAATTAAAATCTAACATTAATAATAAACTAGAAATTTTTTTTTTTGCTTCAAGTTCTAAACCCTAAACATACCATAAATTCCAACATTCAACACTTACAATAAACTTCAAAATGAACATTTGTAGAAATTTATAACTAAAACAAAAGCATATTACTTTAAAAATATATAAATTTTCAACATGTAATTTAAAAAAAAAAACAAAACCTAAACCTAAACCCTAATGTTTGATGTCAGTGTAATACTTGGAAAGATTCTATGTAAGATGTATCTATTATGAATTTAATGCAATATATGTTTTAGTTATAAATCAATTTGCAATTTGCAATTTATAATTTATAAAATATAATCTTAAATTTAAATTCTAAATCTCAAACACTAAATCTTTAATCTACCCCCTATATCTAATACCCCAAACCTCAAACCTATGATATAAATTTAAAAACCAAACTCCAATTATATTCAAAAACTCAAACCATATACTTGATCCTAAATCTTAACCATGTACCTAATAGAACTTATATCTATTTTTTTCTCAAAATTTTATCATAAATATTCTATATATTAAACACACAAAATAGAAAAGGAAAAAATGGTGTTCCAAGAAAAAAAGAATAAAAAAACAACAACAAAACAATCTGATTGGTCAACACATATCGGCCAGTCACGTTTAAGTGCGAGGATCAAGCCTTATAAAATAACAGTCGTCGATAGAAGTGAATCCAATGGACAAAAATGCACAAAGATGAAACACTTTTCTCTCTCTTACAATATTCTCTGCGAATCTTTCATTTTTCTTTCTAGATCTACAAAAAAATCATTTCTCCTTCTCTTACGATTCTTCTTTTGATTCTCTCACAAATTTTCATAACTTTTAATCTATACCCTCCATCTCTGTTATGAGGAATCAAATCCTCTTCATTCTCTTTTTTTTCGAGATCTCTCGAATCATCATGTTGTTGTTGATGATAATCTTCCTTGAGGTAGGGATTACGTCCAAGGGATCCGGTTTGGTTCATGAGATTAGGGTTTATTGTACCACCACCGTTGTTGTTGCCGTGTGTATTCACCTCCTCACCACCACACATTTCAACTTCACGTTCTCATCATGTTCTTATAAATGTGTGATTAATTTTTGTTTTGTGTACTGATTTATTAAGAAGCAGGGAAGGAGAAGCAGTGGTGGGACATAGCAATGTCTCCCATCAAGCGTGGTGTGAAGGTGGTATTCTCATAGAAAGTCTTTATCTTTGTCTCGATTCCATTCCAAGGAGATATACTGCCAGAGTCGAAACGCGCCGGAGTCGAAGAGGGAGTGGAGTCTGAATGTGCTGGAGTCGATTGTGAAGGAGCCGGTAAAGGTGGCAGAGGTGGGAGCTGGCAGAGGTGGGAGCTCTACGGCAAAGGAGGCTGAGGGGCAAAGAGTTAGGGATTTCTAGGTTTAATTTTTTTGGTTTACAATTAAACCAATTTTGGTTTAATGTTGTTTTGGTTTAATGTGTAAACTGATTTTATTTGTAAAAAGATTATAATTAATAAATAAAATTGAAATTTTATTTGTAAATTGAGTTTTGATTTAATTCTAATCAATTATTTTAATTAATTAATTTTAATTAGTTAATTTTAATCAATTAATTTAATTAATTTTCATCAACTAATTTATTTATTTTTTATTAATTAATTTATAATTATAGCATTATATCTACATCATTATAAAATATTTTATAACACTAAAAATAAGCTATGAAAAATTATATCATAGCAAGAATGAAATGTTATAGAAAATTAATCTATAGCTGACGATAAAATGTTACAGAAAATTAATCTATAGCTGACGATAAACGCTATAATATGTCTATTTATTATAGCACACGAAAAACGCTATAATAAGTGGGGGGTCTATTATAGCTGCGGCTGTCACGGCGTTCATGGAAACGCTACGAAAACGATATGGTAGTACATTCTCGACGCTACTAATGCCGAGCCATTGGCGGAAATTTCGCCCGCATAAGTAAAGAAAGAGAGAGAGCATGTTAGTGTGAGGACCCTGAAGAAGAAGCCTCTTTGTTGCCTTTTCATATATGCGCACATTATCATAGTCAAAATCAACAGAGCAGGGATAATCTGAGGGTAACTTTGATACAGAAAGAAGAGGCTTAGCGATCTTAGGACACACTAAGACATCTGAGACATGAATCATACCTGACGTGGAGGCCAAGCTAGTTGAGCCAGTGTGCGTGATTGGGAGAAACTCTCCATTCCCTACCATCACTGAGTCAGAGCCATTGTAGACCTGAGAGTGTCGGAGGTGATGAGGAGAGTTTGTAACATGAGAAGAAGCGCCAGAGTCAGGGAACCACTCATGCCCGTTGTTGGTAACATCCGTTATACGAAGCGCAGTGAGAGCAGCATGAAGATCTTCCAGCTGATAGCTATTATCAAAGCGGTGCCAACAGCGTAAGGCATTGTGCCAAGTTTCCCACAAATCTGACAGATGGGTATGTTGTCCAAAGCTGATGAAACAGAGGAACCAGAGGGAGAGCTGACATGTTGGTGGAATCCTCTTCCCTGTGTGGAGTAAGACCCACGACCTTGTCCCCTTCCTCTGGAACGAGAGTTCTGACCAGGACCACGCTGCGAGTAGAACGCAAGAAGAGGAGAGACATCAGGTTGACTTATGTAACTCTGAAGTCTGTCATCAAAGCTTGTCAGTCGAGGGATGACATCTTCAAACGTCGGCGCAGGAAAAACATCCATAGAGCTCTCAACGGTAGTCTTGATAGGTTCATAGTCTCTGCCAAGGCCATGAAGAGCCGCAAAGACCTTCATACGCTCAGGAACTGGACTACCGATAGAGGAGAGTTGAGAGCAAACTGACTTTATTTCGTGAAGATACTCTGCCATCGGCTTTGTCGCTTTGAGAATCGTCTGGAGTTTCCTCTGAAGTTCGAACAACCGAGAAGATGTAGAACGATTGTAGTAACGAGCTAGAGAAACCTAGACCTCATGAGAAGTTTGACAATCCACAACAAGAATGAGAATATCTTCAGAGAAAGAACCTAAAAGCCATGACTTTACAACTTGGTCCGTTTGAAACCACTTGGTAGAGTCAGGGTTTGGGGTTTGAGTAGCCGTACCGTTGATTCCTGTGACGGTGAGCGTAGCAGCTGGTTGAGGAGACTGGCGGTGACATAACCGAGAAGACCTTGACCGTTGAGAAAGACTTCAAACTGAGATTTCCACAGAATGTAGTTCTTCTCAGTCAAGGTGATGGTGATGCTGTTGGTGATGCGGAGCGAAGGAGGGTGATAAACTTCGAGGTTTTGAGCTTCCATGGCTCTGATACCATATGAGATCCCAAAACAACACACACAAGAGTATAAAGTTTCAATCTTTATTCATTATCTCCTTGGGGGCTACAATGCAAGCTTATTTATACTAAAGCATGAAAACCCTAAGCTAAGACAGATGGCAACATCAAGAATCAGCTTCTGCATCAAGGGCTGAGAATGAGTTTGACAACTTTACATTGAACGCTTGAGCCGTACAGGTTTTGGTCTGAGTTTTGTCGTGACTCTTACTTTTGGAAATGAAATCCTTTTGTGACCGCTGAACTTGAGCGAGTGAGCTGGAGGCAATGCTGTCATGCTTTGATTGGAGACTAGCACATGGTTTGTCTTCTTCAACTATCTTGGCTTTGCCTTTCTCTTCACGTGTAAGTCTTGTTTTGGCGGAAAACTTAACTGAAGTTTGAACTTGAGCTTTGGTTGAGCTAAGTTTGCTAATAGAATAGAGGTTTTCGAATAATCCAAACCATCTCTTCTCGTTGATTTCCTTTTTAAATACCATCTATGTAGATGATATTCTTTCTTATTGAATTTAAGGGGTAAATGACATTTTCTAATAACCCAAAAGAACTTTTTATGAATCCCATTGATGAGATCATATTTTCCAATAAAAAGAGATTTGATAGGATTTCTACAAATGTTATATCCAATAACCATAGATTTGTAAAGGTTTTTATAAATACCATATTCAATAAGAGAGGATTTGACAAAATCCTATTTTTTCACGAAATCCCTAATCCAATAAGCCCCACTAAGAGAATAAAACACTGTGATATCTAAAATTTATATTATATTTTATAAAGGTATAGTACAAAAGAGTTGATATCTTTGTGGTACAGGTTTATATCTTTTTGGTATAGAGTGTTAAATTATAATTTTCAAAAAATGATTCCAAATGGAGATCCAAAAACAACAAAACACTTACGGTTTTAAAAAATAAAATATTTTGTATACTCTTTATCTTTAAACCTGTTCCATCCAAGAAGTTAACGTAACAACTAGGAGGCCGCGTAAGAGGATAATGAACCGGGTTACCAAGAGGATAATATAAATTGGACTAGGGATTTTAGTTAGTTTGGTGAGGTTTAGATTTAGTGGAATATCTAATGAACTGTAAAGATATTTTAGTGATTAAAAGTTTCGTATGATTTGAGTGATCGATCTAAAAATAAGGGCAACGGAGCTATATATTAGTGTAGTCATTTCATTTCAATTCGTTTCTCATGTTTGACACTGTTACTATTTGCTTACTTTCATGTCATGAGTTTTTGTTAACTCTCAGAACAGTGAGTGGTACTCTTCGTGATTAGTTCCAGCATTTGTTTTATGTTTATCCTACGTACATGTTGTCATCATCTCCATTTCCTTTCTGTTTTTCAAATTTCATGTCCTTGTTCACTTGTACGATCCTCACTTGTGTTCCTGATTTAATGTCCAGATCCACCATGTTCTCTCAACGGTTAAAACCCTACCTAAATCATTCAAAGTAAATTATAGGAAAATTACCTATAATATCATACATTTTATGTGTAATGACTAGAATAACATACAAAAACAAAAGAAAGAAAGAAAAAGTGGGTTAAAGTCCAAAATATCCAATCCATTAAATTAATTAAGCCAATTTAAAAAATAAAAACTCCCAGACCACGAGTAAAAATACAGTTATGTTGATAAAAATAAAAAGTAAAAGTTTAAAAAAAAAAGTAAAACCCAACGACAACTCTCTATTTCCCGTGACCCCAAGAACCCTAAATCCCCAAATTGTGAAATCTTCAAACTCTTGATTCTCTTTTGTGACAAGACCTATGCTGCATGGAATCGGAAGCGGGGACGCGGAAGCTGAAGCGTAAAAGCAAAAATTTTAAAATATTTAGGAAGCGGGTACGTGTTGGAAGCGTTTATATATATATATATATATATATATATATATATATATAATATTGAAGCACTTAATAAAATAAAATAAAAATAATAATAAAAATCCAACACATAATTTAAATAATGAAGTTCAACATAAAAGTTAACAAAAAAAAGCTCAACATAACATAAAAAAAAATTCAAGCTTCAAGTCAAATATCGAACTCATCATTGTTCTCATTTTCCCCATCTCCACCAAACAAAACAGCTTCCAATTCTAGTTCATCAAGAGAAAGATCTTCAAACTCAAGTTTTCCCAAATTAATCTCATCCAGCGAATCAAATTGATCACCTCCTACATCCCACATACAGCTAGGACCTTCTTTATAAGAAGAGCTCCTTCTTGATAGAAGACGGAGGTTAGTATGCACAAATACTAAATCTTCAGCTCTTTGGGGAACAATCTTGTTTCTTATAGCAGAATGAATGAACTTGTATGTACTCCAATTCCTTTCGCAGCATGAGGATGAAAATGGTTGTCCAAGTAACTTGAATGCTAAGATTTGAAGTTTTGGTGCCGAAGATCCATGAACTGCCCACCATCTCAAAGGTTCTAAGATAAACCTATCATGAATCACATCAACACTACCAAAGTCCTCCATGCATAAAGAGAAGTTAGAATATTCAACGTTAACCTCTCTCCTTTCATCTTGATTTGGAAAATACTTCATGATGCAATTTTTTCTTTCTCTAGTAACCTCCAAATCTTGATGTGGAGCTTTTCTACTGTCTTCTTCTGCAAGCCACTCTGAACTATAGTACCTGCATCCAACAAATATATATAACAATTAAAATCTTACTGATCAAAAACCAATTTTACCATTTTATAAGTTGATAAGAAAAACAGAATAAAAACAGATTTATAAACTTACTTGGGGTTTAGAGAATGTGCCATACAATGAAGAGGAGTATTACTCTTACTCCAACGAGAAGTCAAAATCGAGTGCACCGCAGTCCAAAAGACGGAATCTTCATTAAGTTGTTTCCTTTCTTTTTTGAAGATTGCTCTCTTGACATTCTGAATCATACTTTCCTACCATTCATAAACCAGATGAAGAGAAGGTTTATCAGTATCAATAGCTCTAATCACGCTATAGATGGGCAAAGTGAAAGATAAAGCATATTCAAGCTCCTCCCGAAACAACTTATCTAATATCTTTTTCTTCACTGCAGATGCTCTCTCTACACCGTCTTCTTTATAGTCATCCCATTTAGGACTGATCACCATTTGTTGTAACCCGGTCTTTATTTTTTTGAATCTCTTTAACATTACAACCGTGGAAGCAAACCTGTAAAAATAAAACTAATGATTATTAACTTAAAGATTAAGAATATAAGTAAGCTCTCAATTAAAAATATAGAAAACTAACCTTGTAGAAGCAATTGTGAGGAGCTTAAGATCACAATGCTCAGTGAACATTACAAGCCTCATCCCGTGATTCATAATATAATTCTTGATCCAATTCACATCTTCACTGATAGACTTTATCCAGTAACAAGCATCATACACTGCTTACACTGCTTCATTATTTCTTGTGCTCAGTAATGGTGAACATATATTCTTCAGAGCAAGGTTCAAGGTATGAACCACACATGGTGTCCAGAAAATAGTAGGAAACTTGGCTGAAATAAGCGCACCAGCTTTTACACAGTTTGAAGCATTGTCAGTGACAACCTGAACCACATTTTCATGCCCAGCCTCCTTTATGCCTTATATGATCAGCTCTGCAATCATCTCACCGGTTTTTGTCTCACCATGAGAATTTATCGCCCTTAACATCATTGGACCACTCTCATTTGCAGCAATTAAGTTAAATATTGGTTTTCGTTGTGGATCTGATCAACCATCACTACATATACTCACTCCTTTTTGTTTCCATGTGTTCTTCAAAGGTTGCAAATGCATCTCAATGTTCTTTCTTTCCTTTTGAAGAAGTGTAGTTCTCAATGCATTATACCCGGGTGGAACATATCCTGGAATTTGGGAAGCACGCACATATGAATTGCGGTAGTGAGGATTTCTTGCAAGGTTAAAAGACAGACCACCTGTGTAGAACATCCTAGATACCTCCCCATCACATTGCTCCCTAGCTTCATTCTGAAATGCTTTTTCCAAAGGACCCTTTCTCTTCTTTGGATCAGACTCAGTTGCGTTTGGAACTTTGTAGCTCATATCATAATCAAGAGAAGAACTAGACATGTTCCTTGATGACGAAGGAAGTGGAACTGCTTTGGAAGTTGATAAGTAAACACACAAGAATATACTCAACGTCAACGATTGGTTTTCTCACTCTTTCCCAACTTCTAAATGGATTTGAGAAACTGTTTTTTCCTGTCTTACACTCACTAAATTAGCTCAAGATCATACTCGTAAACTTTTCTTATCTTTTCAGGTATACTAGTCTACAACTAAACTTATCAACACAAGCAAAAGAATAAAAGCTCAGTGTGAACCTGAAGCAAGTCTTCAACTCAAGTCTCTAGTCAAGTCTGTGGACTCTCCACTCTCTTCCTCTTTTTCCTTCTCTTTCTCTTCTTCCTCTTTCTCCTCTTCTGTTTTCTCATCACCTGCCAAAAAAAATAGTCGCATGAAGCAATTGATTATATGAAGCAGTTGATTATATGAAGCAATTGTTTATACTAACCCATTGCTGGAAACCCTTTTAACTAGTTTCTAGTACAGACCAAGGCTTGGACATTAGTGGGTAGAAGACAACTCCTATACTTGTTGAGCACTCTACTACCTATGCTAAATGAAGATTCTGAAGCCACAGTTGTTATGGGTATACTCAAAAACTCTCGTGCCATTGTTGCTAACTCTCTGAACCGAGCCGAATTGTCTCTCCAGTAATGTAACACATTTAGTTTCTTGTGAGCGGCGTAGTCAAGCAATGGCTCATCCAGATATATGTCGAGAGCAGACTTGCCACTGCCAACAACTTTCTGAGAAAAGAAGGCGTAGAATCCCTGAAAAAGGTTAAACATCAGTGATTTAATATCAGAAATTCACAACACTTGTCACAAATAACTACAGAAATTGATAACTTACCCCATAACCGGCTGGAACATCGTGTGTTTCTCCTTGTGAAGTTGTTGCAGCACTACTAATTCTCTGGTTTTTCTTGTAAGCTCCAAACAACTTATAAATCTTTGAACGAACATTAGCCAACCTTCTCTTACAAGTAGACTAATCCAAAACCGAGAAACAATATTCTAAAATCTCAAATTTCAATCTTGGATCCAAGACTGCAGCAATTGCAAGGATGTCGCTGTACTTATCTCAGTATTTGTTGAACTTAAGCTTCATAGACTTCACCATTTCACAGATAACTTGATCAGAAGAATTTGCATGAGCTCTCAACCAACACTCAATCATCCAAATTCATTGAAATACAAATTTGATGTTGGATATGAGGAACCCGAAATCAAATCAGTAATCTCCGAAAATGGTTTCAAAAGCTCGGATAACATTTCCACTCTCCTCCACTCAGAATAAGAGGGAAAACTCACATAACTTTGTTCTACATCTGCCAAGTGACTTAGTGCATTTCTGAACTTTAAAGCTCTAGAAAGCATGAGGAAAGTAGAATTCCAGCGTGTGCTTACATCTAAGACCAGACCTCCTTCATCATCCTCAACTCCCACTATTTCAACACAGCTTTTAAACATTATTTCCCTACTTTCTGATCCTCTAACGAACTTAACACTCTCCCTGATTTTTTGCAGAGCTCCTCCTATCACTGCCAAGCCATCTTGGACGATCAGATTCAAGATATGTGCTGAGCATTTAACATGGAAAAATTCTCCACCACAGACCAGATCTTTGTGCAGCTGTTTCTTCATAATACTCTGCATGGAATCGTTCGAAGAAGTGTTGTCAACAGTGAGACAGAAGACCTTCTTTTCCAGTCCCCACTCCTTGAGCAGCTCAACCAGCTTCATTGCAATGGCTATTCCAGTATGAGGGGGAGGAAAAGCAATGAAAGCCAATATCTTAGCTTGCAGATTCCAATCATCATCGACGTAGTGCGCAGTCAAGCAGAGGTAACCTTCAATGGTGATAGCCCTCCATAGATCTGTTGTCAAACAAACCCTACCAGGAAACTCTACCAAGATTTTCCTAAGCTTCTGCTTTTCCCGTTCATAAATCTTTAACACATCAGAAGCTGCTGTGTTTCTACTCCAATACTCAATACTGGAATTAGCATAAGTAAAAGCCATTCTAATCCTCTTATACTCTACAAACTTATAAGGCAGATCATGCTCTATAATGGCCATTGCTATCATCTCACGGAACACCATCATATCCACCTTCCTAGAACTACTTCTAGGTGTTCCAACAGCTTTTGGACATACCTTCAAATGACGAGACAGGGTTGAGGTTCCATTTCTGCGAAGCTTAATGAAGTAGAACCTTTTACAAAGGTTGCATCTGATCTTGGTTTTACCATCAGGCCGCTGTCCTCCAATTATAGTAAATTTTAACCACAACCTAGCTCTACGGCGTGACTGAGCATGTCTTGGTGGCGTGCCTCTGTTAACCTCTGAAATCTCAATAACTTCATGATCTTCTATATCTTCATCCATCAAATCATTCTGACCATCATCATTCAAGTCTATCGCTTCCATTTTCTGAAACAGTAAAATATTTAAATGAGAAAGGAGCAGTACAGTATCTACTAGCAAGTGAAGACAATCTATAAAAGATACACATAATAATACTAGCAAACTGTGAACACAGAAACATGAACATAGAAAACCCACAACAATAACGAGACTGACTCAAGTTAAGAGAATAAAAGTTGAGTAGAATCTCAGAAACATGAACACACAAAACCCACAAGGCCACAACACATAACGAGACTACTCAGTTATGCAAACGAGGCTCATCATCATAAAAAGGAAACATCATACCTCCAGAGAGAGAGCTTAAGAGGGTCTGATTCAGCAACTTCTCAAAACTCCAAAACTCCAACGTTGATACTCCAACGTTCTCAACGCCTTGAAGTGATTTTGAAGTGATTTTAAGAGAAATAAATCATAGCATACCATTACCATCAGAGAAATCATACCATTATCACCAGAACTAGAGAAAAAAAACCTAAATCAGAACGAAGCTTTTGAAGTGATTTTAAGAAAAAAACCAAAAAATGAAATCGAAGCTAAAACTCGAGATGGATGAAGAGATAAACCGAGATCGAAGGTTGAAATGTACCCCCTCCATTATGAACTATCTGTGAATGATACTGGCTAGCTGATGGAAAAGCTTATGTAACCTGCAATAGACCAATCCAATCATCACCAAGACAATCCAGTTATGAAACAGCTCCAATAAGCTTTCTCCAAGAGGCAAGTAACATCAAAACAAGAAGATTTACAAATTATAAAAACTAAACACGGCCCTCTTGGTTGATGGAGCCTTCGTACAGAAAGAAAAGCTTAGCTCACTTCAGTTCTTGAAATCTGGGAAAACATATCCGGTTTAAACCGGATATCCCCAACCTATCGTAAAAGCAAGGTAAAGACTATCAAACAACGTTTGGGACTGACGTAAAAAATTAGAATAACCGGGTTAAAAAAGATGGGTCGGTGTCCAAAGAGGACAGACCTACCTCCCATTGCCACTCTGCACCAATGTTACTTCAGTATGAATCAGAATTTTTTACTAAAGGAATTAAAAGCCTGAAGAGTACTCTTTAGTTATCCATCTTTGAATCTGGCCTGAAGGATGTACCAGCAACCAAAGGAACTAAAAAGACACGAGAACATTCTACTAAGTTCTCAAGCTCCAAATGCTCTAAGGGAAACTCAAGTTGAAGACAAACAAGGCTACAAAAAAAATAGTGAGCACCCAGGATCCACTTTAGATAATAAACAGAGAAGGTTTAGGAGTTGCATGATCAAGGGAAATAGGACAGAACTATAAACAGAAACCCAATCAAATAAAGCTAAAGCGTATGAGAACAATCAATCACCAGAGAAAGCATCCAAGGAATGAACGAACGAAGAATGAAGAGATAAAGATCGAAGGATGAAGAGATAAACCGAGATGGATGAAGAGATAAACCAGAGAAATCATGGTTGGAGAAGACGAATCGAGATGCAGAGAAGCCTCAAGGATCTTTCATCACGAGAAGAAGATTTTTCATCGGAGAATCGTAAAATGGAAAAATCTGATTTTTCCCCAAAATTAAAAAACCTAATTTTTTAATTTATTGGGTTAACCCACTGGCCAATTGGTTTGGCCCAAACTATCCATGGGCAAATTCGGTTTTGTAGCCTAACTGGACCATTAAGTTATGGGTTCACCCAACACCCACCCAACACAGTCTGGACTGGGTCACACCCATGGGCACCCAACCAATTGACAGCCCTAACTTTCAAGCATCCTTAAATTCTTTTTCCCTCTTGCAGCAGATGAGTCATAACTCTACTATGAGATCCAACATATGAATTACTGCAGAACTTGCATTCAAACCTCCATGATCCTCCTCCAGCTAACTTCTCAATTTTGTTCACATAGATCCACAAAGGTGCCTTGTCATCCACGTTCGAGGACTCATCAATGTTTAGAGGATCTTGAGACATTAGTCCTGTGAAAAAGTTATATGAATACTAATATATAATATCTTAATTTACCAAACATAATACAAATATGAAACATAAAATTGCAAAAGACTACAACAATATCACACAAAGCTACGTACACAAAGCAACTTATAATAATAC
>NC_027753.1:34213658-34233814 GCF_000695525.1 Brassica oleracea var. oleracea
CTAATTGGATCACATATTCACAAAACAAATCAAAATTTAAAAGCCCAAAATAATTTTCAGTTTTTTGAACATATATCCATCGACGCTTCCGTCAACTATCCATCGACGCTTCCAATCCGGAATCGCGTGCTTCCATTACGGTTCCAAACGTCTCACTATCCGAAACGTGATTCCATGACGATTCCGAGCGATTCCGAGCGATTCCGCTTCGGAAGCACGAAACGCATGACCACCAACGATTCCATGCTACGTAGGACAAGACACGTCACTACCGGTTTTAACGGTTTTTGTTTGGTTTTAGTTTTATCATTATCAAGTTAGTTTATGATTCCTAATACTTTTATGATAAGGATTAACTTCAGCCTTATCTTTGTTTTAGCTTTACTATATATGTAGTTCTTACGATAGCCAAGAACAACGCAATTCAATAAACTATTTTTCCTATCTTACTTATCTCTCAGGTTATCTAGCAAGAGCTTTACTCAAGTCTCGCTTAGAAACACATAACGTCTAAGAAGATCTTTCTTTCCAACGATCATCTTTTAGGTTTGTGTATCCCCATTCTTCAAATCCACAAGTAGGGTTTCTAGTTCAGGAATCTATCCTCCTATTACCGTCTCAGTGGTATCAGAGCAATCAAACCTTAGGACCAAGCTATGGACACCAGACAAACCACCATGTTAAACGAGATGAACAAACAAATTGAAGATTTGCGTACTTCACAAACTCAACAAAGTGAAAAGATTCGCAAGGATCTCGGTGGAGAAATCTCGGCTCTCAGAGAGACATTAGAGAAATATTTTGCTAACTCCCAACCCATTAATCAACGCGAAGGGAAACAACATGAAGAACAAACATCATCTGATCTTACCGCAGCAGGAACAGAGCACCGACGAGAACCACCAGACCGTCTAGCAACAGAACAGAGCGCAACTAAAGATCAACGAAACCAGAACCAACACCAGAATATCCCCAATAGCTTGTCTACACGGCTAACAAAATTTGGATTCCCAATGTTTGATGGTTCTGAACTCTGAGAATGGATTTATCGTTGTGAGCAATTCTTCTCTATTGATAGCACCCCACCAGAACTGAAGGTTCGTCTCGCCTCTCTCCATATGACAGGCAAAGCTCTACAATGGCACCATGCATATATGGCCAACCGTTATAACATGTTCCCATTATGGCCAGAATATGTTCCTGCAATATCAGAGCGCTTTAGTGAGCTTTTCGACGACCCTTTATCAGAGTTAGTAAGCTTAAAACAAGGAAACGACTCTATTGACGTTTACCTCGACAAGTTCGATTGTGCTAGTACAAGAATCACACTTGCTCCAGGTCATGCTTTGAGCATCTTCTTGACAAACATGAATCAACATCTTGCTCTTCACGTCCGCCAATTCAACGTCACAACCGTACCAGCAGCAGCACGGATAGCAAAACTCCCTCCTATTACCGTCTCATCTTTCTTTTTAACATGATTCCTCATCGATTCGGTCATGTCCCCCCTCTACTCTACCATTAAAACATTCGATTCACATAGGAAAAATGAATCTGAAACCCAGTCGACGAACCCTAAATCCCCTTTCTGAAATTCACAGTTTCGTCGAATCTCAAGCCTTTCATCACTTATTCTCGTTGATTTCTACACTATTATAAGCTCATATCCGCTTCAATCAGTTTAATTCATCCATTCGTGCAATCAAAGGTTAGTCTCTGTCATTCGATTTTTTTATTTATTTTGGGAATCAATGAATTCCATTTTCTTCATCACAAAGTTCATATTACCGTTTATAAACAAATAAAACATGTCTGCCACCTCGAAAACAAAATAATCTGCCGAACTTTAAGAAAATCTACCAGAAACTTTTTTTTTGCTGTGTGAAAGTATTCCACATATTAAAAATCTGCTATCATACAATAAAAATCTTCCATATAAAAGCTGCCAGCGGAAAAGAAATTTGCCAATGTAAATAAATCTACTGTAACGTATGGTGGACTTATTCCTAAAAGTCTTTAACCATTTTTAGTGTGTTTTGATAAGTTTACGGTAGGTAATAAATCTACTAGAGACTAGAAAAACTGCTATATCATATTACAAATTTTATTCGGCAAACTTATTCATTTGTGGCAGATTTTTGATAACGTGGCAAAAATTAATAATGACATTTTTGGTAAATATGTTTTTTGTTAACAAAGAAATGAATGGTATTATGAGTATGAAAAACAGTCTACTAACTAAAAAAAATTATAAGCTAATCTAGTAATAAAAAGACGAATTAGTGTTATTATAGTAATATTTCCTAAATTATATTACATAAACTTTATATTTTCAAAAAGAAAACCTAAAATTTAAATTTTCAAAAATTATTTGGAATATATTGTGATATGGGATCTTCCTCTTGTATAAAACTAAATACAATATATTGTCAAACAACAATAGAGTTAAAACCAAGAAAACGAATTTTATAAATTTTCAATTAAAAAAAAACCTAGTTTATTACTATATTGATGAGGCTTTATGCCTATCCGGACCCCAAGCATGCAAGCCTATTAAGCTAGCTACTATTGGCTATGTCACTATGTGCTTTGAAATGGGTCGGATTTGAATGAGATTAAAGGTCTTCTTGTTGATATAAGAAACCTTGCTACTCTCTTCTCTTTATGATTGTTTAATTTTGTCCGTCCCACTGCAAATTGTTCTGCAGCTGCTCTTGCAAAAGCCGCTTTGGCAAACATTGTTCCGAATTAACTACTGAGTAGCTCGTTTAGTATGAATGCATAACTCTTTGATAAAAAAATCCCATGATCCCCAATCACCCCACCAAGTAGTACGTTTTGATTTGGAATCTTCCTCTTATATATATATATATATTATTTTATTTTGAAACAAAATCTTCCTCTTATATAAAATAAAAAATATTGTAAACAACAATATAAGTGAATCATAGTGAATGCTGACAAAAAAAGAGAACCGTAGTGAGTTTTATTATTGTATTGAAGAGGCTTTATGCCTATCAGGACCCAGAGCATGCAAGCCTATTAAACTAGCTACTATTGGCTATGTCACTATGTGCTCCGAACTGGGTCAATATATAATTGAGCAATGTGTGTGGCTATAGTAAAATGAGTAGCATGGACGTCCTGTTTGTGCGACATCGTACGCCAAAATCGGTTCGTGGGGTCGAACATGTTAACCACAGTAAACTTGAAACGTATTTTTTTCTGTTCATGTGAATTGGATCCAATGCATCTTTGATTTCCGAGATTTTGTTTTCTTACGCAACGTTTGTGTTCATCATTTAAAACTGAAATTTAATTCCAATAATTCTAAACCCCCCCCCCCCCTTTACAATAATTGAAAACCTTCACCACAAAAACAAGTTATTCCCATGGCTAGCAATCATTCTAGTTACCCCCATTCCATTATTGACGTTGCGGGGATGGATGACATGAACACGGTACTTCAGGAGGCTGAGATCTTTGAGGCGCAGGCAAAAGGTTCTCCCTTCACGTGGTGGAACAATCAAGAGGATAACCCTATCTCTAAGAAGATAGATCACTCCCTCATCAATCAGGCTTGGGAAAACTCTTTTCCGGACTCGTTTGCAGAATATTTGGAGCCGGATCAGTCTGACCACGCGCCATGCCTGTTTAGAACTCCATCCGTTAGGAGTCGGATCCGCAAGCCTTTCAAGTTCTACCATCACATCATCGACAACCCTGAGTTCCTAGTGACTGTAGACAATGCTTGGCATCCAGAGTCTATAGTGGGTACTGCTCAATTTAAGCTGATGAGATCAATGAAGTGCCTCAAAAAAGATTTGAGGGGGCTTAACAAAAGGCATTACAGTGGCATCTCTGAAAGGATTAAACAGCAGGGAGCAAAAGTGGAGGGTTTACAGCGAGCACTCCTTACGAGCCCTGATAGAGCAACTGCTGTTGAGGAGCATAGAGAGAGAGACACACTAAACAAATTGTTCACGGCAGAGCAAAAGTTTTATAGGCAGAGGTCGAGGGTCAGACGGGCAGATGTGGGAGACAGAAATATGACCTTTTACCATAAGACAGTGAATCAAAGGGTAACTCAGAATCACATTCACTACCTCCAGGATGAAGACAACAATTTTTTTGGAACGACATCAGCAATTAAAGAGCATTCTGTGGCTTATTTCCAGTGAATCTTGGGTCATACAGATATGCCCTCATCTCCAGTGGACGTTGATTCTCTTTGCAGCCTGTTGGACTTTAGATGCTCGGATCTCCACCAGGCTTACTTAACTCGAGAGGTTGGTGCTGCTGAGATCAAGGCCACCCTTTTCTCAATGCCACTCAACAAAAGTCCGGGGCCAGATGGTTACTGCGTAGGATTCCTCAGGGCGTCGTGGGAGACTGTGGGAAATGACGTTATTGCAGCGGTTGCTGTGTTTTTCAGAAATGGTCGCTTGTTGAGGGACCTTAATACAACAGCTATCTGCCTGATCCCTAAATCGCCTGAAGCCTGCAAGCTGGGGGATTATAGACCAATAAGTTGTTGTAACATCGTGTACAAGCTGATCACTAAGATCATCGCCAATAGATTGAAGCCAATCTTGCAGCTGTGTGTAAGTCCCAACCAAACAGTCTTTCTTAAAGGCTGTAGCTTAGGGGACAACATTCTCTTGGCGTCTGAATTAATAAGGAGCTACAACTCGGATCATTGCCCTAAGAGTTGCATGCTCAAAGTGGACATAAGGAAAGCTTTTGATACAGTCTGATGGGGCTTTGTCATTAAGCTGCTGGAGGCTCAAAACTTCCCGACTCTCTTCACAACTTGGATCAGGGAATGCATCTCTTCTCCACGGTTTTCTATTGCAATCAATGGTGAACTCGCAGGATTCTTCCCGGGGCAGAAAGGTCTGAGACAGGGTGACTCGATCTCCCCCTATCTATTTATTATGATCATGGAAGTGCTGTCCAAACTGTTGATTAAAGTAGTTGATGAAGGAGGTATGTCTCTCCACCCGCTGTGTCTCACGCCGAGGGTAACTCACCTAATGTTTGCTGATGATCTACTAGTCTTCTCTGGCGGATCTTTCCACTCAGTCTCTGGAGTCAAAGAGGTGATGGCGCAGTTTAAAAGCTGGACAGGCTTGGAGATTAATCCAGCCAAAACAAAGATCTTCTTCGGAGGTTATTCTCAGATAGAAGCTGCGGTGATTAGTGATTTGGCTGGCTTCAAGAGAGGCTCGTTCCCCACTAGGTATCTCGGCCTACCGCTGGACCCTAACAGAATCAGCTTTGCTACCCTTTAGCCGTTTCTTGAGAGAGTGGCATCAAAGCTTACTACTTGGACGGTAAAAAGCCTTTCGTTCGCTGGTAAAGTAAGAATGGTTGTCTCTGTTATCTATGGAATGGTGAACTTTTGGAGCTCCGTCTTTGACCTTCCCAAGCGGTTCTATGCGAAAATTGATTCTCTTTGCTCGGTTTTCCTTTGGGGAAACAGAACCTCATCGGCACAAGGAGCTAGAGTAAGCTGGGAAAGTATATGCAAGCCAAAACAGGAAGGGGGACCGGGGATTCATAAGCTGGAGGAGTTTCAGGAGGTCTTTCAACTTAAAAGGATATGGAACTACTTCTCTACAGGCTCTTCCATTTGGGTTCAATGGCTCTTCTTTTCTTTCTCACTCTCTCCTGTCTAATATTTTCTTTCTTGTAATAAATGGGATCACCACAACTCTGTAAAACTTGAAAATCGGTTATAATATCTCAACATTTTAACAAAAAAAAAAAAAAAGTTATTCCCATGGCTTACCAGTTACCAATGAGCGAACATAGGTGAAAACATCTTGTTAATTCTAATAAATGTTGTGAAATATTAATAATAATACAATTGACTTGAAAAGGGAAATAAAAGTAGAGAAGGTGCAAATTGCGTGTCTGAGTATGATATTCCCCACTCTGCTAAAGTGATAATGATAATGTCAATAAGGTAGTTAGTCTCTTTGACAAAAGGTAACTATCCATATTATTATCTCTTTTATGATACGAATTTGATGTATTATTTAAAGTTATTGACCAAGAAAAAAATATCGGAAAGAGCATAGGACGTGTTCAGTTAATCTCTGCAGATGGACCGTACAAACCTGCAACCATTCTGAACCTGAGGAAAGATTATCCCAATATTTAATGTATTCCTCTGCCAATTTAACTTTATGGTCAAATAAGAAAACATATACTTTTGTTCCAAAAAAAAAGAAAACATATACTTTTGTTCAAAAAAAAAAAGAAAACATATACTTTAGATTTAAAGTCTCACCTATTTTCTTTAGTTTTATTTGACTTTCACTGCTTACCACACCATGTGCAAATATCAAGTCTCTGTGCACGACTAATTCAGAAAGTTAATTTTCTTTATTTTAGTTTTTTGCACTGTGATGTGATGAATATTCATATTGCAGGGGAATTTCTTGGAATCAAGTTCTTAAACAACCCCTTACAAATGGAAGTATTGCAGCGACGTATGCAATAGATGGTTGAGTAGTTAATGTAAAAATCGTTAATTGGTAGACTGATTTGGAAACAATTTTTCTAGTGATCTCTATAAGAAAACCAGACTACATTATTTTCTGACCATCATCACATTCACATTATGGAGACACCCGCCAAGTAAAAGAAAGGGTTTTATAAGTTTTCTATAAACCCAAAATATGTCAAACATTCCAAAGAGAGAGAGCGAGAAGAGGTGGGGGTTACTGAAAGGATAGGTGTAGTGTGCTTGGGAATGATGGTTGTGGTTAGAACTTAAAAGAGACACAAGAGTCCAATCAAATGTGTTTTGAGCCTTTTTGGGCAGTTAGTTAAAGTTAATACTAATTCAGTTTTGTTTCTTCCTTAATAGTGTTTTCTACTTTTCTTTATCAACCAACGACAGCAACAAAAGCACCAAATAGAAGAAAAAGTTACTACAAATTGTATATATATTTTTATTTTGCTGAAAAGCCATGGAAACAAATCAATGTATGTTATTTGTAAATGGCACTTCAGTGAAATTTGGAAAAGCCGGAAGAAAAAAGTGAGAAAACAAAGATCCATAGAAGCCGGGAAAAAGAAAGTGGAGAGACCATAAAGAGAAGGAACTTGTGTTTCTTCGACGTGTTTGTTTCTTCCTCCTCACAAGTGAGATCAAACTAACCGGTTTTCTACATAGATTACACTTTAAATAAACTAGAGATCAGATTATAATGGTTCAATCAGTTAATTAACCAAGTTGGTTTACAAGAACTAAACCTACATTATGTCCGGCAAGCAATCCTAATAGTAAACATTGGTGTTATGTATGGGACAACAACAACAACAACAAAAAGTAGAGTGGAGCTGGAAAAAGAGTTTTACGGATGTTTAACAACTTTTCATTATCTCTTTCACTTTTTCAAACATATCTCACTGCTCACAACGTAGGAAACGTGTTCCCTGCCCTTCACTCTTTCTCTCTCCCACCATGTTTTTAATCTCTATAAGGTTTCACATTTATGGCTTTTTTCCTTTTTTGACCAAATTTCCAGCGATAGTTAATAATGTGACGACGTTTATCAGCTTTGAATGTAAATGGTAGATTATACAGCTTTGCTAAATTCTTCTTTTGGATAATGGTTGCTTATAACTTAGGTGTAGTAGTATGATTACACTATATTAAACCAAATATCTAGAATGTTGGACCTGTTGAATCTATTTTAATGGCTAAATAGAAATATGCATCAGCTATCAAATCAGTCCGTGACAGTCCATAGACCTTTTAACAGTTGTATAACAGCATTTTGTCAGAAAACACGGTCACGACATATACATACACGCACATAGCTTAGAGCCATACGTAATAATATCAAATAGTATAACAACTCATATTTAATATCATCACATCTTGTCCTCCAATGGGGATGGAGATAGCGTATACTAACGTGTCATTTCCCTCCATTACACCTCACTTCCCGTCTTCTTCTCATCCACTAACCAACAACAACAACATTTTCATGTCGAAAGATCATCATCGACGGATGGATCAGATCGCGTATTTCTCTTTAAACGTCAACAACGATCAGCATAAAGGTCACTACTACCACGCAAGTCATGGAGAAGAAGAGATGAAAAACCCTAATCGATGTAACTGCAGTACCAGCAGCAAGAAAGAGAGGAGAGACTGTGGAAGCTGTAGACACTCGTTAAAAGCTTCGGTGTCGAGGGGACACTGGAGACCGGCTGAAGATGCTAAGCTTAAAGAACTAGTCGCGGTCTACGGTCCACAAAACTGGAACCTCATCGCAGAAAAGCTCCACGGAAGATCCGGTAAGTAACTACTATCTCTTAATAATTAGCTTTTCAAGATTGAAGTTCTTGATGTCGTTCTTGGTGTTAATGTTGAGCAGGGAAGAGTTGTAGGCTACGGTGGTTTAACCAACTGGACCCGAGGATAAACAGGAGAGCCTTCACTGAGGAAGAAGAGGAGAGGCTTATGCAAGCTCATAACCTTTACGGTAACAAATGGGCGATGATAGCTAGGCTTTTCCCTGGAAGGACTGATAATTCTGTGAAGAACCATTGGCATGTTGTAATGGCTCGCAAGTTTAGAGAACAGTCTTCTGTTTACCCTAGGAGGAAGACGATGATTACTCATAAGCCACTTGTTAACCCTAATGCTCACTCTTGCAATGATTTTGAACCTACTAGGTCAGATTTGATCCACCTTGTTGGTAATGATCAGAGCCACCTTATGTTACCAATTCCTTGCTTCACAGGTTTGAGTTTGTCCTATATATTCTTAATTTGGTTTTGGTTTAAGCACTCTTAATTATCCTAAAGTATGTTTTTGTACATATTCCCTTTTTGTAACTTTCAGGTTATGATCATGGAGTGTTTGAAAACCAAATGATGATAGATGACTACTCTACAAGGACACGAGAGGTCGCCACTACATTCGGTGATTCAAACCAAACGGGGAAGTGTGAGATGCTTGATGAGAGCATGAATGAGAAGAAGAAACCACACTTTTTCGATTTTCTTGGGTTGGGGACAGTGTGAATGTGTGATCATCACCATGAACAAGAGAGAAATTAGGTTAGTTAACAAAAAGTAGGAGATGATTCCGAGTCTATTTAATGTAGTTTTGTTGCGTTAATTAATAACCATTTGTAGATTAATTGTTGTTAGTCCCATGCAACATTCTTAAACTCGTGTTAGTTACGTACGTATCACTCTTTGGTTAATTAATTAATGCTTTAATGTACATGCCATATTGTCTCACTTTCAAAAGCAAAGTTTGATTTGAAGTATAAACATGTACCATTTTATAGTTCTAACCAACACTTTAACTTATACGAAAGTGTCACATTCCATCATTAATGTGGAGTAAGAGCAACAACATGCTTCATATATGAAGGGGGAAGATGACATATGTTGAAGATGGGACGATGATGTGGAATTAAGAAGCGACAAAAAAAAGAGAGTAACAGAGAGATCGGAGATAGATAAGTCAAACTTAAGAGAATATTGTACGTTTGTAGTTTTTTGGAGTATGCAGAAATTAACAATACCATGCGATATTGATGAGGTCGCAACTTGCAAGATTCAGGCTCAGATTCTGCAACAAAATGTCCGAACATCTACTCTTTAATTATTCTCACACCCATTGCATTTTTTTTTTGTTCCCTCCAAGAAGTTTTCTCCTTTTATTGCTGTAGTTAGAGCATGTCCATTGGTAAGAGACTATTAAAGGTTCTAATGATTAATTTAGTAATTGATTTTGTGATTTGAAAAGTTAAAAACTTTTGTTGGTCTAATTTAATTTCTCCTCCTCCAATGGGAGAACCTCATTGAAGTTCTTAAAAAAAAAATTTGGTGAAATGGTTTATTGCAATGGTAAGAGACACAATATTTTGGTGAAATGGTTTGTTGCAGGTAAAACACAATATGTTGGCAAATTTTTGAAACACACAATACACTCGTTTTTGAGTAGCTGCAGTGGTCATAGATGATGAGCAACAGTTTGAAGACGAGGAAGCTGGAGACATAGGTCTCTTCTTCTTTTCCTGTGCCTTCTTCCTCATATGAGTCCTGCAGTAATTCTTTATCTCATTATCGGTTCGTCCCGACAATTTCCTGGCGATTTTCGACCACCTACGTATGAAGAACAATTCAAAAGTTCATACAAGTTTTATAAACATCTTTAGGGGTTCTCTGTTTTTGAAGATATCTTCTGACCTGTTTCCCTATTTAGCGTGAAGCTCAAGGACAAGACGCTCTTCTTGTTGAGTCATCTTACCACGTTTGAGACCAGAATGTAAGTAGTTAACCCACCTTAACCTGCAAATCTTCCCTATTCTATTCAAACCTGCAGCCAAAACCAGATCATATCTTTTAATGGAAGGTCCTTTCCAAAGACCAACCATTTTTTACCAAAAAAAAAACCCCTATACCTAGTCTTACGTTTCTCCCTCCACCTTCAAACCTGACACTTTCGCTACAAAATCCCATCGTCGATCTCCAAACATGTGGACAAAAAATGTCTTTCACTCTCTTGGTCTGATGATGGTGCCACGTTTGGACTTGCAAAGTGATGATCATCAGGAAAAGTATCCTTGAAGTTGCCACGTTTGGACTTGCAAAGTGCAGTCCTATGTGCCCTGCAATGGATCAAAAAAGCGTGAGTTTCATCACAAAATGTTAGAAAGAGACAAGGACATACGCGACAATGACAACATCATCTCCATAGAGAGAGGTCCTCTGGTACGCAGCACTGTCCCCAGCCAAGCAAGCAAAAGCCTTGATACGTTGTCACAATATTAAAAAAAAAAGCTTTAACCTTTCTAAGATATCAATCAAAAATGGAGAAAATAAAAAGCACATCAACAAAATCCAATTCTCAAATTTGATCTCAAAAACAACAATTGTCAGCTCAGACGAAGCATGCAAAATGATATAATTCGCTATTAAAAATCAAAATAAAAATCCAAAGTTCATTACAAGAGATCCAGATCGAGAATAATACAGGATCCCGTAGGCCTAGAGATCGAGAGAGAGATGAAAGCTTACAGTGAGAGAGCCTTCGATACTGTGGGAGGAAGAAGGACAAAGATGTTCAAGAAGAACTCGTTGTCTCTCGATTGCTTTCTCCATTTTTTTTTTTGCAGATTTCTGGGAACGAAAGCAGAGTCGTTGGGTTTGATCAATTTATATGGAAGATTAAATTGGGCAATTTCAAGGATACTTCAAGGATACTTTTCCGGCAACGGTGATTTCATCGAAGGATTTGGAGGAGGATGAAGACAGAGACGGGTTATTTGGAGCCAATACGAAAATGCCACGTAGGGGTTTTTAACAATTCTAAAAGACCTCTGTTTAACACCAGTTCTCTACTTTTTATTTATTTTTGATTTATTTTTTTTGGGTTTTTTTTTCAAGAACCCTTGCTAAACCCACTAATGGAGCTGGTCTTATGCGTCTCATCAACCTCATGTCACCCACATGTCCCCTTCTTCTCCTCTTTTATCATAACTCTGGTACTAATCATTTTAGCTTATTATACTATATATTAAGTTGTAAAAGTCATTGTACTTTTGATGAGCTAAGTCATTAATGTGGTCAAAAGAGAAAGAGATGCTTTCTTCACTTGCAATAGAAATCTGTCTGTTAGCTTCCATAAAGGTGGAATACATGAATGGTTATGCAATTTCAATATTTTCGCCAGTTACATTTTCTTTACTGAAACAAATAATAGTCATGGTGCTGCCTTTAGTTGAAAGCTTAAGTTGCCAAAACAAATGTTTTGTCTCTAAATCAGAAGATCAAATCAGAAAATCTTTTAGATTAATGGATTTTTTTGGGTTGAATCAGTTAGACCGTCAATCATTTAAATACTTATCAAAATATATACATACTAAGTTAACAAACATTATATATACTATTTTTATGTATTATATGTTCTTTTACATATTTATAAAATAATAAACATATATTGAATAATTAAAAAGTTAGTAACTATTACATATATAATTAAATTGGTACGAAGACATAAATAAATTTAATTAATCCAAACAATCACTTTTTCTATTTTATATTGTACATAATTAAATGTAAATGACATTAACATATATATATATATATATATATATATATATTGTATTTTAATATTTATATATATATTAGATAATGCTTTCTACTAATATAGTTTTTTGATCATTTGTATATTTTCATAACAAAAACTTTGAATCACTTATAGCAAAATTGTCAGCGTGTGTGATTAATAATTTTATTAATTTTTAAATATTTTAAAAATTCATGGCTAAGTTTAAAATTTAAATATTGAGTTGTCAATATTTGTTCAAAGCTTCTTCAAAGCAAATTATGGTATATGGTTTAATTTAAACGATATTAATATATATATCTCTTTTACACTTAATATTTATTAAATAAGATTTTTTACTTATATGATTCGTAATCATATTTATTTAATCATAAAAAAAAGTTAAACCATGGATCACAAAAAAATTGAATGTGAGACTTTTAACAGTTTTAGTAATTTATAGTCGTTTAAAAAAATCTAAATATAACATATACAGAAAAAAATTTAAAATTTTATTATATGGCTGATGTAGTTGTTTAATTTAGTTTGTTAATTTAAAATTAAACAAATATGATAGAGAATACATTAATTTTTGTATCAAATCTTTATTATTCAAAATAATTAATTTTCATATACACTGTAGTCACATTAGACAATTTCGTAATTTTTATTTAAGGAAAAAATGAAAAATCATTAATAATGAATTTATGGTTAATTTAATAAAAAACTTATTATATATTTAGATATACCACCCTATTTTTTTTAAGAATTCTAAAATTCATTGTGGTAATGACACATGGTTACGTAAAATATTGTAATACTTTTTTTTGAACAACTGTTGTAATGCTTCTATTTTAATATATAAGAGATTTTATATATTTGTGACAAAAAAAAAGAGTACATTCGTTCAGTTATTTCATTGAAGATTTTAAAAGTAAACATTTAATTCTTTTTTCGGAATTTATGAGAATTTTATCCAAACCGGAAACTGGGACGGTTTTGAGGAAGCTTTACATCAAATTAAACCGGAACCGGGTTTAAAAACATTTGGCAAAAACCCTCCGCTCTCTCTCGCTGTGTTACCAAACGTCAGTGAGAGTGAGAAACAACCACCATGGCGGCTACGACGATGACGACTACTCTGGGGTTTGTTTTGCCGACGGGTTTATCTCCCCGTCGCGGTGGATTAAGGGTTTCTATCGTCCGGTGTTCCGCTTCTTCTCTCACTACATCCACCGGCTCCACCGCCTCTGGTAACTTCCTCTTTTCATTTCTCTCAATTCGTCGCGAGTTTCGTTCCTTCAAATCGATTTAAATTACGTTTTCTTAATTAAAGGATAAAGCTTTCGAATCCCCCAAGCATCAAAATGATGTAAAGTCTTTACCTTTGTCGTTAGGTATAGTGGAGAAGCCGTGGAGCTCGTATGACGCTAGGCTTGTGTTAGAAGACGGTTCAATATGGCCTGCTAAGTCCTTTGGCGCTCCTGGAACCCGTGTTGCTGAATTGGTCTTTAACACCTCCTTGACAGGGTGAGCTTTGTTTTTGTTTGAATCCGAGCTTACTGTGTTTTTAACAGGAGTGTGATTGGTTGTGTGTTTGTCCTTTGGAAGGTATCAAGAGATTCTGACTGATCCTAGTTATGCTGGGCAGTTTGTGCTAATGACAAACCCACAAATTGGTAACACCGGTGTCAATCTCGGTAAGTAGGAAAAGTCTGAGACTTTAAAAAGTTTTAAGCTTATTATACCACACACTGATCTTCTTATTATATTTGTGGTGTTTGTTGTAGATGATGAAGAATCTAAACAATGCTTCCTTGCTGGCTTGGTGATTAGAAGTCTAAGCATCAGGTAATGTCCTTTGTCTTTCCTCTATACTCCATTTTTGAATTTTCTAACCAATAAACTGCAAATGTTTTCAGTACCTCGAACTGGAGATGCACAAAGACACTTGCTGACTATCTAACCGAGAGGAACCTCATGGGAATCTGTAAGTTTCTTGTGGTCAAAATGCTATTATAGACTCCACATGTTATAGAAGTTTGTTTGTTTAATAATATCAGATGATCTTGACACTCGAGCAATAACTCGTCGATTAAGAGAAGAAGGTAGTCTAAACGGTGTGCTCAGCACAGAACAAACCAAAACAGACGAAGAGCTTCTGCACATGTCCCGTTCATGGGATATCGTAGGTCAGACTTCTCCTACCTTTTTTCCCTGTTTTTTTATTTGTTTCATTATAAGATATTGAACTCCTTCTTGTCTACTTGGTGGAGTCTTGTAGGTATTGATCTAATAAGTGATGTCTCCTGCAAATCTCCCTACGAGTGGGTCGACAAAACAGACCCTGAATGGGATTTTAATACTAATACACGCGATGGGAAGCCCTACCGAGTGAGTGTCATTTCTCTAGTTCTTCTGTTATGGATACTATGCAACAACTCCTTACACTCTCTCTTTAGGTTATTGCGTACGATTTTGGCATCAAGCATAACATCCTAAGACGCCTGTCCTCTTACGGATGCCAAACCACCGTTGTTCCGTCGACATTTCCAGCTTCCGAGGCTCTTAAAATGAATCCAGACGGGATTTTGTTCAGCAACGGTCCTGGAGACCCTTCTGCTGTTCCGTATGCTGTGGAGACGGTCAAAGAGCTTCTCGGTAAAGTCCCTGTTTACGGGATCTGTATGGGTCATCAGTTGCTGGGACAGGCTTTGGGTGGTAAAACCTATAAGATGAAGTTTGGTCATCATGGAGGCAACCACCCGGTTCGTAATAACAGAACTGGCCAAGTGGAGATCAGTGCTCAGGTACATTCCTTTTAGTTTCTAATCTGAATATTGTAGTTTGACTAAACCCGAATCTGATGTTTCATTGTCTTTATTTTTTGTTTAATTCTTGGCAGAACCACAACTATGCGGTTGACCCAGCTTCACTTCCCGGAGGGGTAGAAGTGACACATGTCAATCTCAATGATGGAAGCTGTGCGGGTCTATCTTTCCCGGCCATGAATGTCATGTCTCTCCAGTACCACCCTGAAGCCTCCCCTGGACCTCACGACTCTGACAACGGTAATTTCTATTTCTTTTCATCAGACAATAAAATCCGAACTCAGTGAAAGACATTTCAGTTGCATTTATATTTAAAGAAACAAAACAAAAACAGAAGGGAAGTAATATGTATTTTTGTTTTGTCTGTGATTGCAGCGTTTAGAGAGTTCATAGAGCTTATGAAGAGGTCGAAGCAAAGCTCCTAATTAATGGGAATCATACAAGAATCTTTTTGTTTTGTACTATTTGCTGTTTTAATTATATCGCACTTAAGTTAAGCACAAGTGTTTTGTTAGTGACAATCGAGTGAAATTCTTGTTTTGGCTGAGGCTATGTTATGGAACCATCCCAGACCTCTTAAATAATTAAGAATTTGTAAAAGCTGTGTAAGAATGGGAACCCTTTAGAGCATCCGCCCAAGGTATATCATACATATAATAATATTACGTATCTTTTGTTATTAAACTTTAATTTTAAATAAATGTAACCAGTAGAATAAAGATACATAATTAATGAGTATGAACTCAGCTTTTATTGCGAGTCTTTCAGAATAAAGACAGATAAATCATAAATGTAACCAGTAGAATAGCTAATTATGTTTAATTACAGATTCTGTCCAGATCCAGATTTTATAGGTGGTGGGAAACCGACATTTTATCGAAACAAAATAAATGCTAACAGAAAAACTGCAGTGTAGTAATTATGTTACATGGAAACAGAAGCCGTAAAAGCGGAAACGCAGAAGAGAAATTTTTAAAAATATTAGGAAGCGAATACGTATTAAAAGCGTATATCCATATATAAATATAAATATATATATATATATATATATATATATATATAATTTTTTAAAAAAATTAGTACTAAAAATTATATGATTTAAATTTGAAATAAAGCATTTATTCATTTATAATAAATTTGAAATGATTTTATATTAAAACTGTAAAAATACACATGAATTAAGTTTACAAAAAAATATTATATTAATTATTTTCAATACTTCATAAATAATTGACACAATATATTTCAATATGTGTTATATTTTTAATAAAAAATCTCAATGCATAAAGATAATTTATAGTATATTTTTTGTATATTTATAACTCAATATTCATTACTATTATTATTTTTATTTTATATAGATTAAAACTATGGTTTTATATTTTATTGATATACATTGCATTTTTTTTTAAAACGGGAGCGTGATCCAAAACGGAATTGTAAGCTTCCAACATGTTTTTAAAGAAAATATTTTAGAAACGATTTGGAAGCGAGATTTCGCAAGCTTCCACCAGGTTCCGATTCCGATTCCGGTTCCGAAGCGGGAAGCGGACGTCCGATGAAGCTTCCGAGCAACGTAGGTAGTAACCAAAATGAGTTGTGTAAAAGAATAGTGAGATGAAAAGAAGAAAAGGATGCTCTCCTTTAGGCTTTTCTTAGTGTTAGTAGTGGTTGGATTCTTTTTCTTTAATCCAAGAATGAAAGTGAAAGATGCTCTGCTTTCTTTCTTTTTCTTTGGTTTCATATTCCAGTTCTCCTTATCTCTTATCTTGACCTAACTGACCCATTTACACTAACCAAGTACTCGCAAGCTAATAATGTGAAGCCTTTATGTTCTTCTCACAGGCACTTACCTGAGAGGACAATTGGAGTTAGAGGTTATATTTATCTGTAAGAATAATGGGCAAAAACGTAATTGTAACTTCATGTTCTATGCCAACATGGCAGATAGACCAGGGAGATATTAACCTAGAAGCTTATAATATACGTTGCAAGTTCATCACACAATGGAGAGAAATATCTACTTCTGTATGTGTACAAAATAATACATAGTTCGAACAACAAAATATCTACACTGCGTTTCCTTCTTTCACAAGGTAACAACCCGTTTGATTATTGTTGCATGCTTTCCCTGAAGTTCATAGATCTAGACATCGCTGCAGGGTTTGCTTGTAGATTGATAGACGTTTCAGGGACCAAGCTTCTTCTGTTGCTACCCTTTGTTTCAAATCCATTGAACAAACTTAATCCTCCTTCCATTTTCTTCTCAGGCTTTGTCGGTAGCTTAGGCCACACCACGTTCTTAGTAGCTTCACTAGTTCTAAGAGTGGTATTTTTGGTTTCTACTTCAGTTTCATCCCTTGATCGTTTCCCTAAACATGGTGAAGCCTCTGAGGTAGGCCACATAGGAACCGTGCAGCCCCAATAGAAAGGGATAGGGTAGAAACTAGTATTACGACCCGTTGGACTCCATTGGTAAGGCCAAGGAGAAGTATTATTAGGTAACATTACTTGCGAAGCAAGAAACCCTTGGTGTGTTTTGTTTTCTTGATGCTTACCAGTCTCTATGACGGAAGACTCTGAAGAACCGAAACTGAGGATCGTTCCCGAGTTATTGTTGTTCTCATAATCATCAGACGTGACCTGCAAGTAATGGTTTGAAGAAGCCCACCCTCTGTTCTTGCGGCGGCCTGAGCCAACGGGGACGTTTCTCATGGATCCACCAGCTGTCCAGTACCTCTGACAGTTCCTGCAGAAGTGACGCGGCTGGCTCACGTTGTAGTTGTTGTAGTAACAGAACTTGGTGTGCGCGCTTTCGCATCTCGGACACGGTAGAAGCTTGTCCGGTTTCTTGAGAGTAGTTGGTTTATCTTCTGATGTACTTGTTGTTGTTGTTGTGATCTCGCTCTGTTGATCACCGTTGGTCTTTGAGCTTCTTGGTGATGAAATCTCAAAAGCTGCTCTTGGCGGTTCGTTAAGATCGGATAATATGCAAGGACCTTTGAATCTGCTATTGTCGTGCTCATGGTTATTAGCCAGAACCTAAAATTTTAGCACAACTTTATTATAACTAGCCACAGCTTTGTCTTAACGGATATATATTATTACTAAAAAACAGGAGGAGTTTGAAAAAAAAAAAGAGGAGTTTGAACAAAAAGGACTTTGAGATTTGTGTGACAGCATACCATGTTTGGTCCGGTCGAAGGAGAACAAGAGGATGAGGAAGATGAAGAAGCCTCCTTGCTCTGATTGGACACACCGTGAATAGAAGATAACGACGACGGATCATGATGATCCACAGCTAAAAGAGATGTAATTGTCGTCCCAAACAATTTTATCTCCGTATCTTTAGATTTCGACATACTAATTTTCCAACTTAACAATTAAACCAATTCCTCAAAAAATTATTGTTTACTCTGTTTTTTATTAGATCAGAGAAAAAGGAGAGAATACAAGGGGCTGAGTGAGCTTGGTTGGTATGAATGACGATAGTGCATAGAAGAGAGAGAGAGAGAGAGAGAGAGAGGGAGAGTCAGAGAGAGACTTGTTAAGTTTTAAGAGCCACAAATGCTGTGGCCACTTTAAAGGATCCTTTTCACGCTCTTTTAGATTCCCCCGATCTAGTGCTGCTTAAAAGATTTTAGCCATCTTTCTTTGTTGCCATGTCGGATTTTTCCTTTTTATTTAATTTAAAAGATATGGAGAAACACAAACACTTGGTTCGTAGTGTCTGGTTTAGCTAAAAGGCATTTACAAGAATATGTATATTTGTAGTGGTTATTCACAATCGCATCCAGAGTTTTAATTTGATGTAAACGCATTGAAAAAGAGATCCACGCGGCACGCACAATGATAAAAAAGTTATATGTACGTACGTGAAAAGTCATACAATACTTCTAATAAACAAAATATTTGAAGAAATAAGGCTTACAATTTACACACCTTAACTGGTTAGTTCTTAACTCAAGTTCAAATTACTAATCGAAACTCGATGTTATTAATTACATAAACTCTTCGTTAATTATTAGCATATTTACAAGAATATGTATATTTGTAGTGGTTATTCACAATCGCATCCAGAGTTTTAATTTGATGTAAACGCATTGAAAAAGAGATCCACGCGGCACGCACAATGATAAAAAAGTTATATGTACGTACGTGAAAAGTCATACAATACTTCTAATAAACAAAATATTTGAAGAAATAAGGCTTACAATTTACACACCTTAACTGGTTAGTTCTTAACTCAAGTTCAAATTACTAATCGAAACTCGATGTTATTAATTACATAAACTCTTCGTTAATTATTAGCATATGTGTTCGAACAAGGTTTTGTATAATTAGCATGGAATTTTTTCCAGTATTATGTTTTTTTCACTACTGACATATTAAACGTCAACACATCCTTATAAACCCCAGTTAAGGTGTTGATGAACTTATTTGCTAGATAAATAAATTTAATTGGCAAAAACATTGTTCTTTGTTTTTTTTTTTGCAAAAACATTGTTCAAACAAAATAAAGATTAGTTTAACTGTGAAGTTACATAATCATCCAAATTTCAGCAAAAAAAAGTTGCATAATCATTGCACAAGTCTGTGGAAGAGAAAACCAACAAGAAAAGTAAAACAACTAGAATAGTACTGTATAAATTTAATTTTTTTTTTCAACTGCCCATCTATCGGTGTAAATTTGATTATCTGGTGTAAATTTTGAAAACATATTTGATGCTCTTTTCGAGGGAATTAGCTACAAATACATGATCATACTGCTTTCCGTATATATATATTTATTGAAGATGTAGATGTCTAATCCGACAAGGCATAACTTGTTAATGCCAAGCTGTGTTACCACGTGGCAAAGGGTCCACTTCGTCTCCGAAACTTCCTACACACGTAAGCTGTTTTAAAGCAGGGCGGATCGGTCAATCCCCAATATATTAATTGAAAAGCATTTGAAAAATTAGAACCTTAATTTTGTATTAATTAAAAAAAACCCAAAATCCTAGGTGGCACACTAAATGCCTTTTAAATTTCATTTCAAAAAATTTTAGAACATCTAATATAAAGTATAGTTTAATCTAATGGTGTTACATTATTCCATAATTATATAACACTAGATAACATTATATTAACCTAAAATATAGGAAGTGTGTATTCTTTTCTTAAATAAAAGCTACAGAATTACCTAATATGATTTAAATATATATGGCAATTAATGATTATGAATAATA
>NC_027753.1:34233875-34235046 GCF_000695525.1 Brassica oleracea var. oleracea
ACAATCACATTAACCATATAATAAAAAAATTAGATTTTTTCTTATATGTTATATTTTGAATTTTTAAAAATGACTTTAAAATTACAAAAATGAGGAAACCTTATATGTTATATATACTTTTTTTAAAACGACTTTAAAATACAAAAATGAGAACATCTTATTTGATATATTTTTCTTATATGTTAGAATTTTCTTATATGTTAGATTTTGAATTTTATTAAAACGACTTTAAATTACAAAAATGTAAGTTTTCCTTAAATATATGACTAAAAACATCAAAATGACATGTATCAATTCAATGGTTGATTTGAAAGCTTTCAAAACTATATAAAAGATAAAAGTCAAAATAATTTAACTGTGCAAACAATACCGTTCACTTTTTTCAATAATGTGTTCGATGGAAAAAATAAGGTTTTTATGTCATAATTTGTTTAATGTCCACTAGAAAATATTATATTGACCTAAAATGTAAGAAGTTTGTATTATTTCCTTAAATAAAAGCTACAGAATTACCTAATATGATTTACATATATATGACAATTAATGATTATGAATAATAAATATTTGATAACAATTTTTGCATCCTTCTTCATTTTTGTTTAATTTTATATTATTAAAAAAAGACAATCACATTAACCATATAATAAAAAAATTATATTTTTTCTTATATGTTATATTTTGAATTTTTTAAAACGACTTTAAATTACAAAAATGTAAGTTTTTTTAAGTATACGACTAAAAATATTAAAATGACATGTATCAGTTTGATGGTTTATTTAAAAGTTTTCAAAACCATATGTAAGATAAATGTCAAAATAATTTAACTGTGAAAACAATACTGTTCACTTTTTCAAGAATGTGTTCGAGGGAAAAAATAATTTTTTTATGTCATAATTTGTTTAATGTATACTAGAGAACATTATATTAACCTAAAATATAAGAAGTGTGTATCCTTTCCCTAAATAAAAGCTACGAAATTACCTAATATGATTTATATATATGACAATTAATAATTATAAATAATAAATATTTGATAACAATTTTTGCATCTTTCTTCATTTTGTTTAATTTTATATTATTAAAAAAAATAAACAATCACATTAACCATATAATAAAAAAGTTAGTTTTTTTTCTTATATGTTATATTTTGAATTTTTTAAAATGACTTTAA
>NC_027753.1:34235187-34244405 GCF_000695525.1 Brassica oleracea var. oleracea
TTAAAATGACATATATCAATTCGATGGTTGATTTGAAAGCTTTCAAAACCATATAGAAGATAAAAGTCAAAATAATTCAACTGTGAAAACAATACTGTTGATTTTTTTCAAGAATGTGTTCGATAGAAAAAATAAGGTTATGTCATAATTTGTTTAATGTTCAATCCGATCAACCCATGATGTATTAATTATAGTTTTGTTCCTTTATTTTTAATAAAAATTGATCCGATCCATCGGAAAGAAATTATATAATAACAACAAAAAATATTATATATATAAATAAAATGATCAAATATATAAAAGAAACTATCGATAATATATACAACTAAGCGGGTTTTATCCTAGTCTTCTTTTAAAAAGGTTTGTCTGCTAGAAACTAGCTGTTAGTCGAGCATGTGACCAATGTATTTACAACACGTAGCGTATCTCGTTGTGTTCATATAAAGTAAAGTAATTTTTTACAAGAAAAATTGAAAGGATGCGGTAGTAAGAGAAACTATGTTCTGGTTGTGTCTGACACGTGGCATTTCTAGGTAATGAGATAAGCCTGGACCATATCTTTTTCTCTTATCTCATTTAACTCGTTTTTGAGCGTTTTGTTTTCTTCTTTTAACGTTTGTTTTCGTATTTTGCAAATGTCATCCCTCCTTAATTTCAACCATGCCGATAGTTGCGTGCTACTTTTCCGTTGTGCAGTGAGGACGTAAAGTAAGAAAATAGTGATCGATGAAAAAGATTTGACATAATGAATAATACCATCTTTCTATTAATTCCTCGGTCGAATATTTTTTTTCATATAACTGTGAATACGACTGTACTTTAGTGTGCAAACAAAAGAATATTTGAAAACTAACAAAAGAATATTTGAAAACTATGTAGTATGTACACAGTTAAGCCTATGTATGAAAGCCATGATCTGGAGAGATAATTGATCTATAGTTTTTTTTTCAGTTAGGTTCTGTGGATGGACTTGGGCATAATTTGTTTGGAAGGGCTTGAGGTTTATAGGCCCGTTTATACAATAGAAGAAATCCAAACTATACGGGTCCTATAGGCACGGTAAAGGCCCATTGAAGTTTGATGAGGAGCGTGTCTCAATTAATTTTCTCAATTTCAAATCGGAATCATCTTTGCTGAGTCTTGGCAGGCTGACATTTTTCTATTTTAAAGATTTGACTGCTTTATTATGATAACCAATAGTGATCCTCATGGAGGAGGATATAAGTTATTGATAAAGAGACATAATAAAACGAATTGCATGTTAGAATATAGAATATTCTGTAAATAGATAAGATGTAATCTTTGTGAAATCTTGTAGTTACGATACTTATGTAAAACCTTGGTTATTTATGCCGTGTGAATAGAACCACTCTCCTCAAGGAGATTTACCAAACTTTCATGGTATCAGAGCACCGGGTGCTCTCCTCTTCTCTTTTCTCTTCATCGCCACCTTTATCTTTTCTTTTTTTTTCTTTTCTCTTGATGGTTGTTCCTCAAACTCATCTCGACAGAGCTTTTGGTGTTACAAACATAAAAACTCACGTTCCAATCATCCTTGATTTGGAAGATCATAACTATGACGCATGGCGTGAACTATTCCACATACACTGTCTCACGTTTGATGTCTCGGGCCATATTGATGGAACGTCGCTTTCTGATGGTGACAATGATGCGGCTTGGAACAAACGTGATGGCCTTGTCAAGCTCTGGATCTACGGTACATTGGCTAAGAAGCTATTCCGGAGCTCGTTCAAAACAGGAGGCACGGCAAGGGATGTCTGGATCCGCATTGAAAATCAATTTCGCAACAACAAAGAAGCGAGGTTGATTCAACTCGACAATGAGTTACGTACCACTGAGATTGGAGACATGACCGTTCAGGCTTACTGCCAGAAGCTGAAATCTATCTCAGATCTTCTTGCTAACGTTGATGCTCCTGTAACTGACCGAACTCTGGTCATGTATCTCTTAAATGGGCTTAACGAAAAGTTTGATAACATTCTCAATGTCATCAAACATCGAGAGCCATTCCCTACGTTTGATCAGGCGCAGTCTATGCTTGAAATGGAGGAAAAACACATCACCAAACCGTCAAAACCAACAACGTCTTCGTCCGACACGTCCACCCCTTCTACTGTTCTCACGGTCACGGAAGACAAGCTGGTTAACAACTCTCCACAATGCTCCAACAATTCGGCTTACAACAACAACAGAGGAAACATGCATAATAATAGGGGAAACAGGGGTCGTGGCAACAACAACAACAACCACTACAAAAATCAGTCTTGGGGTCCTAATGCATACTGGCCACAACAATTTCTACAATGGCAGCAACAACAATTTCAACCCTTGGCTATGCCGCCAAACCAGTTTCAGCGCGGCTTGTTAGGACCACGTCCCTCAGTCGCTCATCAGGCTAATATGGCTACAGCTCAACCTCAGCTTACAACTGATCTAGCACGGGCCTTCAATACCATGACATTAACTGATCCATCCACAGGAGAGTGGTATATGGATTCAGGTGCAACAAGCCATATGGCCGCAAGTGAAGGTATTCTTAAGTCTAATCTGAATAAAAATATCAATCATTGTGTAATTGTTGGCAACGGTTCTCAGATTCTTGTAGTCTCCTCTGGTAACACCTCTTTACTTTCATTCACTCGTCCCTTATCTCTAAATAAAGTTCTTATCACTCCTCAAATTGTAAAGAACCTGATCTCTGTTAGAAAATTCACAAGAGATAACTTTTGTTCTGTTGAGTTTGATCCTTTTGGGTTTTCTGTGAAGGATCTTCATTCTCGGACGGTTCTTCTCCGCAGTAACAGCTCTGGGGACCTCTACTCAGTTCCTACAGACCTGCATCAACCGCTGCATTCATCTACTGCTCTTATTTCTTTCACGCCCAATGTTTGGCATAAGAGACTAGCTCACTTGAATAATAAGTCTCTCTTTTCTTTACGTGCTTTAAACCAAATTGCTTGTACTAATGACAATCTCTTTTCTTCTTGTGAGGTTTGTCAACTTGGGAAACAAATAAAACTTCCGTTTCAAAAATCTGATTCTTTCACTACTTCCCCTTTTGATATTATCCACTCTGATATTTGGACTTCTCCACTTACAAGTATTAGTGGTTTCAAATATTATGTTATTTTCTTGGATGAATTTTCTCATTTTCTATGGGTATTTCCTTTAAGAAGAAAGAGTGAAGTGTTTTCCAAGTTTCTGCAGTTTTATAAATATGTTGAAATTCAGTTTAACACTAAGCATTGCAGTGTGACAATGGAGGTGAGTATCAAAACTCCAACTTCGAGACTTTCTTTCACTCTAATGGGATGCAATTTCGTTTTTCTTGCTCTCATACATCTCAACAAAATGGAAAGTCAGAACGTATGCTCAGAACTGTCAACAACTCAATCCGGTGCCTTCTTTTCCAAGCTCATCTCGCATCCGGATATTGGGTTGAAGCTCTTCACGCTGCAGTGCATATTCTTAACATCCTACCTTCCAAGGCTATTCAAAATAAAGTCCCTTTCTCTGTTCTCTTCAAAAAGCAACCGAGGTATGATCACTTAAGAGTCTTTGGGTGCCTTTGTTTTTCAAATTTAAACCACTCTAACCTTCCAAAACTCTCTCCTAGATCAACTCCTTGTCTGTTTCTTGGTTATCCTACTCAACAAAGGGGATACCGTTGTCTTGATCTTAAGACAAACAGGATCATTACATCACGCCATGTCTACTTTGATGAATGCGTGTTCCCTGCTGTAGAAAAAGCTACTTCTCCTTCAACCTATCACTTTCTGCAACATGTCGATGAGCCATCTCCTATCTTCAAAGCCATTCTTCAAAACAACCAAAACACAACTCCTCTACTGCCTGTTGCTGCTTCTGTTCAAGCGACAGTGCCTTCTCAACCGCTTATAACTCAACCTCAAACAGCTCCACCTGCTGTCCACTCAATGCAAACAAGAGGTAAAGCGGGCATCACTAAGCCAAAGAAGCAGTTTTCTCTTCTTTCCACTGTTTCGCCAATTCCCACTAGCCATAAAGTTGCTTTGCAGGATCCGAACTGGACACCAGCAATGGATGATGCCATTGATGCTTTTATTGAGACTAAGACTTGGGATCTTGTTCCAAGGCCAAAGAACACTAACATTGTCAATTCGATGTGGCTGTATAAGCACAAGTTTGATGCAGATGGGAAACCTTTTAAACACAAAGTGAGGCTGGTTTCTAATGGAAAGTCTCAAGAAGAAGGTGTCGACTACAACGAAACGTTTGCTCCCGTTGTGAAACCAGTAACAATACGCACGGTCCTTGATGTCAGTCTTGCAAATGGATGGCCAATACATCAGCTCGATGTCAAAAACGTTTTTCTCCATGGACTTCTTGATGAAACTATATACATGCATCAGCCTCCTGGATACACAAACAAGTCTCATCCAGACTATGTTTGCAAACTCAACAAAGCCATCTATGGTTTGAAACAGGCTCCTAGAGCTTGGAACTCTCATTTTACCTCTTTTGTTACTAATATGGGTTTCAAGTGTAGCAGGAGCGACGCATCTCTGTTCATCTACAACAAAAGTTCAAGGCGAGCGTACCTTCTGCTCTACATTGACGACATAATCCTGACGGCATCAGACAATAACTTCCTCAACAAAATTGTCACAGACCTTCAGACCGAGTTTCCCATGTCCGATTCAGGAAAACTGCACTTCTTCCTTGGTGTTAAGGCCGAATTCATTAATGATGGGATCTTTCTCAGTCAACAGGCGTACACAACTAACATCCTCAACAGGGCAGGCATGCAGGAGTGTAAACCTCTTGCGACACCAGTCGATTTGAACTCGAAGCTAAAAGCCGAAGAAGGCGAACCTGTTCCCGATCCCACTCAATACAGACGTCTCGCTGGGGCCCTGCAATATCTCACATTTACCCGGCCAGACATAGCTTATGCGGTTCATCAAATCTGTCTCTATATGCACGACCCGCACATATCTCATCTACACGCTCTGAAACGCATCATACGGTACCTGCAGGGGATAAAAGAGTTGGGCTTACAGCTACACAAAGGCCCTCTCAATCAACTGGTAGCATATTCGGATGCGGACTGGGCCGGCTGTCCAGACACAAGACGATTAACTTCTGGGTATTGCGTTTACTTGGGTGACAATCTTGTCTCATGGTCATCAAAACGTCAAACCTTTGTTTCACGATCGAGTGCTGAGGCCGAATACAAAGGTGTGGCAAATGCTGTTGCAGAGCTAACTTGGATACGAAACCTTATGTTTGAACTCGGCATTTCCATCTCCAAGGCTTCGATTGTCTACTGCGACAACATAAGTTCTGTCTATTTGGCACATAATCCAGTACGTCACCAACGTACAAAACATGTTGAAATAGACATACACTTTGTTAGAGAAAAGGTGGCGCTGGGTCATGTTAAGGTTCTATTCGTTCCATCCTCTCTTCAATACGCGGACATATTCACTAAGGGACTGCCCACGAGCTTGTTCAATGACTTCCGAAGCAGTATCACCGTTCGATCTCCACACGCTGCGACTGAGGGAGGGTGTTAGAATATAGAATATTCTGTAAATAGATAAGATGCAATCTTTGTGAAATCTTGTAGTTACGATACTTACGTAACAACCTTGGCTATTTATGCCGTGTGAATAGAACCACTCTCCTCAAGGAGATTTACCAAACTTTCATTGCAAAACTTCAATGAGTCTTGAAATTGTTTTCCCAAAGAATCAGCCGCTTTGTTATCTTCTCTTGGAATCCGACGAAATTTTACATCCTCAAATTTCTCCTTCCATCCTCAGATCTCCTGAATCCAATCGTAAATTTGGAAATTCTTTTTGGAAGTAGTAAGCAGATCATGAACATGTTTATTATCTCCTTTGAATACAATCTTGTGATAGCCTTTAACCCACGTATGCTGCATGGCATTAAGTAGTGCTTGAAGACTTGAAATTCAGTCTCTAAATTTCCATTCTCAAAGACTGCTCGTTTGCCTCATGTCGAGCCTGTTTGAGATCCATTTGCCAACATGACTGTTGCCGACCATAGACTAACAAATTTCTACTCTTCCAGATTCTTCATAAGATCCATATCGGTTGTTGTCTATCAATAGGATTGAGATTTTTGTTATTCACAAAAGAGATGATGGATTTTAACTTTACCTCAAAGCTGATCGTTGGATCGATAATGGTTTGGTTCGGTAAATGTGCTCCCCTCCATAGTGATTGGGCATATGGGCAAGAAAAGAAAAGATGTTCCATATCTTCTTATGTAGCACAACATCTTCTACATAGACTATCTTGGCTTATCCGTCTTTATTTCAGAATTGATCCAACCGGCATAGCCTCTGATAGCATTCTCCATAAGAAATGTTAAAGCTTCGGAGCAGTGTTTAACTTTCAAATGGCTGCTTTAAGTTCATGAACTTATGGAAATATGTAGGACTATTTGAAATGCTATTCTATAAATGACATTAATTAATCTTTGAAATGGTTCGTTTTTAAGTAACAAAACTATAGGCTTTATGAATTTTAATTTTTTTTAAAAAAATCTGATGATATTTACTATAATATATGTATATCTATCTATTATTATAAAGTAGAGTTTACTCACTCCTGGTGAAGCCACGTAGGCGGACACCTAGATAAGTCTCTCTTTCTCAGAGCGACACGTGGCATCACTCAAAACCCTTAACGATTTCAATTTTAATCTTCATTAATTCTAGGAGACTCCATCGTAACTGGCTCTGAACTTGAAAAAGAAAATCATTGGAGATCGAATTGTCGATCGGGAAATGAGCGTACACATACCTCATCTTATATAAAAGAAACCTTGAGTGTCACCAGCGATGAGATTTGTCAACATTTCTCAAAGCAGTTCAGATTGAAGAACTAGCTTTGTAAGAGCCGATCAGCCAAACCACGAGTCGATCTTGAGCTGTCTCTTCCCGGTGATGGTGTCTTAATGAGCTGAAAATCACAGTTTATATACTTGCAATCACGAGTGAGTTTCCCGCGTGGACCTTCGACTTTGATCACCTTGGCGTGAACCTTCATGGCGATGCCGTCGGGATGTCCATCGTCTCAGATGTCAAGATCATCTTCATCTTTCGTCGATGATATAACGTAACGGCGATTGAAGATGAAACCCTAAATAAGAATATAAAACGTCACGTATTTTGTAGGCTTTTTTCTTTGGTAATACAAAATGGGCTGAAGATCAATTGAAACCCATAAAATGAAAGTAATTTAAAGCCCATTGTTAAGAATCGGACATCGTTAAAGTCATTTTGTATAATCAAAATAATCGGTAGCTACATCATGGAATAATACGAAGAATATAGTTATGAAAGTAATATTTGTTTCCATTCAGTTTTACAGGTATTTTGGAAAAAAAAAAAGCCAAAACCATCAATTAGGAAATGATTAGAAGTATAAAAAATTGGGTGTAGCAAGTGAAAAAAATTAGTGTAGAAGGAGCTTTCAAGGAACTAAAATTAGTGTAGCAAGTACCGTAAATTGACGAATGTTTTCAAAACTCTGCTTTCTTAAATTTTTGTCAGGAGACGTCTATGTCTTTTTGTGCACGAAACGTCTATGTTTTATCGTACAATTCTACTTTCCGGTTCGGATGAAAAAACAACATATTAAAACATACACAGAAGTCAAACAATTAGTTTCAACTATATTTATTTAATTTAATTTTAAACATCAATTAAAATAAATACATTTCAAATAAATCAACACAGCTGGTATGTCACATAACCTCATAAAATATAATCCATACGGCATAAATTAATCAACCATAAATATAAACGCAAAAAAATATAATAGTGATATTAAAAAACCAAATAGTGTTATCATTTGTGGTTTGTGTTTTAGAAACTGGCAATATGAATTGTAGAATTTCCAAGAGGTGTTGGTTATATATAAAAACGAATATAAGAAATAACTTGACAACATTTATATTGGGTTGGATTAGAGAGACCACCATTTAACATAAAATATATAAGAATATAAAAACTACGATTACATTTTGTGTCAAATGTCAAATATATTTACTACAAACAAACTAAACAATTTGTGTTCATGCTTAAAGCAAGAGAATTCGATTTTTACTTAAAAAATAAATTAGAAGTTTTAAAAATTATAACCAATCAATTTAGCAACAATACTATACATAAATTTAGTCTCTAGGTGGAACTTAAAGTCAACAATCGTGAATTTTAAAAAATCTCTTCTTTTCAAAAACCCAATAATGATAAAATTTAATACACATAACTGACATATAATATTTCATATCATCTATCGAGTATTTAATGTATTAAGAACAAATCAAATAGTATTATCTTTTTATTACCTAATAATTGCTATTAAAAATATAATGCAACTATTAAAATCAAAATTTATATTATAAATTTGTTTATATGGAATATATTTTACTGTAAATTTTTTTCGTACGTTTTTGTGATCATTTGTATTTTGTTAAAAATATTTAATCAGAAATCACACAATTTTAATGGAATTTAACAGTTTTTGGAATAGTAAAATATAAGCAAAAATAAACATAAATCAATAATTTACAATATAATATAAGCACAAATAAATAATATATATATATATAGTATAGTTTTAACGCAACAAAGCATTCGACTAATTGTAATTTATATATCAAGTTTTATAATAGAAATTCATTCTAGCTATTCTAATTATTTTTTTATTTATCTCAGTCCAGTTCAACTAGTGGAGCTACCATCAAGAAAGTTAAAAAAATGGAAGAAGTGGTCAAAGCTATCATTTCTAAAAGGGCTCCAACGGTTTATAGCGAGCCGACGCCGCTAGGCCCGCTACTAGTTGAATGTCGGAAAGTTTTGAGGTCTTCAAATTTTATTTGGTTTGATTTGAGTGATAAATTAAATTATATATTTGGCGAAAGAAAGTGAACTTGAAATTACAAAATCATATGTTTTTAAAACATTCAAACAACTTTTAAAAAAAACTGTAAACAGAAAATTATCATAGGACTAGGGACGATCTTAATTTTTCGACAGTAATTTAATAAAACAATATAATTTTATTTTTAACAATTTGAAAGCTGTATGGTATAATTTTTTTAAATCTAAACGCCAATGCTTCGTCCGATTATGCTGCAAGTCTGTCTTACCGATATATTATCTCTCTCCCCCCCCCCCC
>NC_027753.1:34244792-34249133 GCF_000695525.1 Brassica oleracea var. oleracea
CCCCCCCCCCCTCCTAGAAATAAGGAACTTATTACGTAATAGTGTCACTATTTTTATTTTTTTCACTGAATATTGTCAACATGTGACACATGAATGATGTCACTTTTGTTCGACAATGGATTTACGGTTTAATATATATTATATTTTAATTTACATGTTCTTTTTTGTTCATTTGGATCTGTGCATCACAAGCACATTCGAGTGAAATTGGGGCCCTTAAAGCTAAAAGAGAATAATAATCGATGAGGCATCTCTCTTTCAGACTGCTTTCGATCCATTTTCAACATTATTGAAGAATCTTATTTTTGTTCTCTCCTTTAATAACTTTCATCATTTATTATTTATCTTATTACAATGGATGACACTATATATTAGATTAATCATCGCCAAGTGTTTTTCTGTATACATCTTAGTAAAGAAGAAGACAATGAAGTCTATAGTGTAAGATTAAAGCATCTAAGTCATATGCTACATTTCATTTGTTTTGCTCATCTCAACTTCTTATATATATATATATATGAATATACGTTCGTTTCAAATACTATATTTCGATGGTATGACATTTGATCAAGTCACTATCATTCCTAAACGGCATGAATCTCTTGATTCTTATTTATACAACACGCAACGCTTCATCATGTGATATGATGTATAAAGCTTGATTTGATTTACTTCATTGGTTTAGATAATGGATTTCAACAAGTTATTAGAGAATATGTTTCTTTTAGCATCAAAAGAAAGTATGCTAAATAGATGGTTAAAGAGAAAGTTATATGATCATTATCCTCTCTTAGCTTTGCTGATTTTCTTTGCTTGTTTTTCAAACATTCGGGCCACACGAATATTTGATATATATATCTGATCATCTCTTTCATTCATATGCATTTTATGCATGCATGTGTGTGTTTCAAGTTGGATTGAATGATTATCGATATTCCTTTCTTTAAGAAATGAACAAATGAAAGGTGTCCACTAAAACAGAAACTCGTAGTAGGAGAAGATGCTTCTCCACGACATCAAGCCACACTATTGGGTCCCCCATTTTTTTTTTCCGCCCACGATTTTTAATATTTAGAGGAAGCGGGCCAAGCCCAGTACAACATACAAACAAAAACCCAACAACCGATTAGGGCATACTATTTTTTCCAATTGGGCCAATACCTACGGCCCAACTTGAGAAAACCCTAAAAACTTAGCGAATTGAAGTCGGCCGCCTCTCAGATCCCACTTTATGTCGTTTGGACACGTGTTGCCATCCTCTCCCTCGAAGGTACACGTGTCGCGAGGTCAGCGCGTCACCACCGCATCTCATCGACGCCGGAGATCTGACCATCGGATCACCCGACCAAACCGGAGCTCCGTCGCTCCGTCATTCTTCACCTTCAACCATCTTTGGGCCACTTAAGCCGGAGAGCCTCAATCGCCGAGGCGAGATCTCATCCATCGTCGTTAACCGCAGAACACCCACTAGAGGAATCGCATGCATCTTCACCCCTTCCGCCGGAACTCTTCCTTCTCCTCCGACGAACAAACCATCAACAGAAACAGCAAAACCAAACACATACCAAAGAAAACGATTACTATAAACTAAACCCTAAAGACTAGGGGCCGCAAGCCGGCGACGCGAAGCTGAAGAAGCCTTCACCCCCCGAAAACTAGATCCGATAACGGCAGAACTGAAGAAGCTTCCCCGCCACGGAGACAAAAGACCGGCGGCGATGGATCTGTGGGAGCCTCCGTCTCCTAGAGATATTATTCCAAACACTAAAGTCTTGACCGCGCCGTCCTTTTAGCCACCGCGTCGTTACTCTAGGACCAGAACCGTACCGGTTGATGGCGGACCAGAGCTCGGACAGACGGAAACCGGCAGAGACGGGGAGAAGACCGAAACCTGATTCTTTTATCTGAAAGAACACAAGCTCCGGCGGCGGTACGTACGCTCACGCGCCGGCCGACCGCCGAACCTCTCTGGTCTTTTTACTTTTTCTCTCTTCTTTTTCCTTTTTTTTGGGTCCCCCATTTTTCCTCATAGTTTTCTCATTAATTAGTAATATCTGTTCTTTTCAGAATTTACGATTTTTATGCCTCATCAGAGAAAAAATTCAATAATTAATCTAAATCACAGTTATTGCGAATGAATCCATTCCTTACAATGGATCAATTCGCCCATTGGAAGCCAATTTTTTCTCTGATTTATGATAACAACAATGGTTTCTTTGTTGTTTATTATTTATATTTTCATTTTATATTTTGAGAGTATGTGGAATCAACATAGTGTTTCAAAAAGAAAAGTATCAAAATTGAAATAAGTTGTGCTTTAATTTTTTTTATTAAGTTATCAGTATATCCCTTTTAAAAAAATTGCATAAATTAGTGATATTATCAAAAGGGTAACCGTACGTAGTACACTGCATGAATAATTAACCAATGCATGTATTAGGCTTCGACAAAATAACCGGAACCGAAGAACCGAACTGGAACCGAACCGAAATATCCGAAACCGGAACCGGACAAATACCCTCAAATATCCGAACGATTCCTATATTTTTATATCCGAAACAACCAAACCGAGAACCGAACGGGTACCCAAATATATATAAATATTAATTATATATACATATAACATCACTAAATATATATTTTTAATTTAAAATTCTATTAAAAGTATCTGAAAATAGTTGAAGATAACTAAATTATTATAAAGTATCCAAACTACCCGAAAGTATCCGGAACTATCCGGATAGTTTTATCCGAAATATCCAAAGTAAACCGAAATATTCAAATTTGTTATCTAAATCATCCTAATTATTTGATATTTTACCCTAAATAACCGATATTTTATTCATATTATCCGAACTACCCGAACTATCTGAACCCGAACCGGATCCAAATGAGAATCGAACTTTTTTCTGATATATTTCGGTTCCTACATTTACTATCCGAACCGAACCGAACCCGAAACTATCCGAACCGAACCGAACCGAAAATTGGTCAAGTACTAAATGGATCCTCTAGCTCCTATCCGAACTACCCGAAATCCGAAATACCAGAACCGAACCGAACCGATACCCGAAATGCCCAGGCCTAGTATGTATATCCAGAAAGAAAAGAGGGATTAGGAGAATAATCATTAGATATCGATTCTTAAGACCAATCCCAGAAATTAAAGCTCAATCCAGATTCTCAACTTTTACCGAAGGCTCTCTACGATTCTCTTCTTTTATTTGTATCTTCAGAGTTCAGTTTTGTAAAAGGAATGATATTTTGCAACATTTTATTTTTGCCATTCAAAGCTAGCTTGGAATAGAATTAAGCGAAAGAGGAAAAGTAATTTATTTATATTTCTCCAAAAAAAGTAACTTTAATATCTTATAATTATGGTTCAGAAAAATAAGTTGAACAAACAAAAACACGTTACTTGTAGTTTGATTGGCAGATACTAATTAGTGTCGTCGTATAATGCAACCAAAACATGCATGTTAAGAAAAAAAGAATCTTAATTTTTATTCACAAGGGCTGTATTTTTCTTAACAAATTTAAACTATTTTCATGATTTAACGGATGATTGTAATTTATTGTACGGATGGTGTCATGGTGATGTTAAATCAAAATACACGTTCAGTATATTAATACATTTTTCTCTAGTTTGTATACCCTTAGAAATCTTCCTGCTCAGAGAACGTATACTATGCCTCCGAGATACCTGATAGCTAGTTTTTTTTTTTTTTTTGGATAGCTAGTTATTCAAGTCGACCTTAAAAATAAAACGCTGTGTGTTTATTTTACGCAATGAAAATGATTGTTTCTGTAATGACCCCAACCCTAGGCTTTGCCCAAGGGTCAAGTCATTTTTCTTTAAAGAGAGAGAGAGAGAGAGAGAGAGAGAGAGAGAGAGAGAGAGGGAAGGAAGAAGCTCACCAAGAGTCCTCGCCGGAGCCACCGCACGCCAGGACGTCATCAAGCTCGTCATCACCATCAACCGCAGCTCGAGGTAACCGGAAACCGCCATGTTTTGAGTTATGTTTCGGTCGTTTTAGTAAATCGATCATAACTTTCTAACCGTAGTGAATCTCGTGCATCCAAGGCCATCATCGTGTTCCTCTCGTCAAGACGAAGCCGTAGACACCAACCGCGCCGCGATCGGAGCCTGGACGAATCCGTACGCGCCTCCCGAAGATTCGCCTCGGCGAGCGCGTGAAACACACGCGCCGCCGCCGTCCGCCGCAACTCCGCCGCCGGACCACCGTTCTCCGCCGCAACTCCGCCGCCGGCCCACCGTCCTCCGCCGCAGCTCCGCCGTCGCCGCCGGCCAACTTTCCGGTAAGCCACCGCCGGCTCTCC
>NC_027753.1:34249695-34259801 GCF_000695525.1 Brassica oleracea var. oleracea
CGAGTCCATGTTTTGGAGATTTGCGGGGTGCAGAGACGTTTGCACTGGCTGCCTATGTTTGAGGAGTTTTGCGGGGTGCAGAGACGTTTGCACTGGCTGCCTATGTTTGAGGAGTTTTGCGGGGTGCAGAGACGTTTGCACTGGCTGCCTATGTTTGAGGAGTTTTGCGGGGTGCAGAGACGTTTGCACTGGCTGCCTATGTTTGAGGAGTTTTGCGGGGTGCAGAGACGTTTGCACTGGCTGCCTATGTTTGAGGAGTTTTGCGGGGTGCAGAGACGTTTGCACTGGCTGCCTATGTTTGAGGAGTTTTGCGGGGTGCAGAGACGTTTGCACTGGCTGCCATGTTTGTGGAGATTTGCGGGGGTACAGAGACGTTTGTACTTACGACGCCTTAGAGATTTGCGGGGTGCAGTGTGGACTACTGTGCTAGCGACGCCTGTAGAGTTATATATATTTATATCCTTATGAGGAAATGTGATATGCTATTATCGCATTGGTTGTATCATGTCTAGTCCACTAGACATATGTGATTGTTCTGTGTGGTGTAATAGGCACCGTGATTGTCTCATGCTAGAGCTAGGCCTACATAGTTGTAGTGCTATGAACTGAGTCAGTGGTTTGCGGTTTAGCATCCCATACCTCACTGGGCGATTCCCCTGTCGCTCACCCCTCCTTATTTCCCCCTTTCAGGTGAGACCGATGAGCAGAAGTGATTTTTCGGACCGGTGCTATTGGGCTTTTGGGCTTCTATCGTTTTATCGATTTTATCGTTATCGGGCCTCTAGGCCTTTGGACTTTTATCGTTATGGTATTTCGTATTTTGGATTCTCGGTTTATGTCGTACCTTATATTTCAGATTTTATTTTATATTATGGAATTCATGCGTGGATGTGGACTTTCAAATATTTATATATGGATATTTAAGATATTTGTATTTATCGAAGTATTTTTACTATTTCGAAAGTGACGGGTGTCACAGTTTCCCACTAACTTAAGCAATGTGTTGAAATACATATTTTCTTAAGAAACTTGCAAGGAATGCAGATCACTTGAGAGATTCCTCTGAAGTGGAGTTACAAACTTCAGCATATTTTGTAGCGGTGCCATATATCTTTCTGCCTCGTTATATTGTGTTGTGGACATTTCTGGACTATGCGTTTATATATGTTTATTGGGTCAATACTGAAGAGTGAAGACCATGCATTGAGTTGTTATATAGATCAATTATGTTTGTTACTGTTTTCACTTAAATGTATTTTATTATATTAATTCAATAATTATAAGAAATCTGACTGGATTCACTATAAAGAAAATTAAGGCATAAAAAGTGATTGTTCTGTTTAAAGTTATATTGAGATTAGATTCCCTCACCTCTACATACAACCAAGAGAATCTGCCATTCAGTCCCATCTTTTCTTTCCTTCAACAATATGTACACATATATCATATATGCTTATTGAACTTCGCAAAAACATAAACAAAATGTTTAATTAATAAATATATATATATATATATATATATATTTTTTTTATTTGTTTATATTTCAGCAATATTTTATACATGACTGAGCACAGATACCAGATACATTATATATTTTGAATCAGTTATCCGATATTCCGATTCGTATTTATTTAATAAATAATGTAATTATTTTCTCATCGTATAACATGTAAAAATATTCTTAAGCTATTTATGACCTGCCCAAATATCGTACAACACGTATCATATTTTTTAATCGAATTTCTCTTTTAGATTTTATACTCATGCCTTTGAATCCCCTAAACTATATTTTCGAAGTGATTTATACAAATATCGTCAATACAATCATTCTCGCTGAAAAAAAAGACATGACACTTAAAGTAGATAACATAGTTTTAGAAAATAGTGACATGACATCATATTAATTGTGAGATGTAAAATTTTCTTATAAAAATTTAAATTTTTTTGCAGAGATTTTAAATATGGTAATAAAAATAACTCATATATCATCATTAATGTTAATTTTCCATATAAATATTTATTTATGGTAAACTATTAAATATATTAATAATTCATATATCACAACTAAAATAATAATATATATGTATATATGTATCTCACATTAATAAAAATAAACTAAATAAAGTAACACTAATCCAAAAAAAAAATTGATAGTTAAATATTTAAGCATTATTTAAATTTATCCGTTCATCTTCATCATTTAAATTAACAAAAAGATTTTTCAGTTTAACTAAAACAAACAAAGTCTCAAATTTATTAGAATTTATATTTATATGTATATATATATATATATATTTAAAATTAGATGGGAAGATATATATATATATATATTTAAAATAAATAATCATTAAACACAATAATATAATTAAAACTATTTTTATAAAATCTAATTTTATCTTTATTAAAAATTAAATAAAATAAAATTTAAATAATTATACCAAATAAAAAAATAAGATTACAAAAATATGTATTTTTTATAACTATTGAAGTTAAAATATAAATTAATAATATTGAAATATAAATCAAAATTTTCTTTTGAAATAAAAACTGTTATGTTAAAAATTACTATTTCTGCACATGGCGCAGGAAAACGCATAGTAGTATATATATTTTGAGTATTAATATTTTATACTCTTAATGTTTTTTTTTTAATTTCAAGTTTCATATTCCGGAGAGTGGAATTGGGCTATGTTTGACAGTGATAGTGTTGTCTAGTATTAATTTTGGACTTATCGAATTCGATCAAATGAAATTTCTTACTCTTACTGATCTGTTTGACTAAGAGACATCCTGAAAATTGTGAAAAATTAAACTGTTGTATATTATCCTTTATTTTGTCGGTAGATGTTCAACTAGATTTTTTTGTATGTAGTAAAAGCTTGATCTGAAAATAAGATTCTCGCTGAGGAAAATAAATTCTTTCAAAATACAGGTGGTTCAGATTTTAGAGCATTAATTATGAAGAAGATAAACAAGTTTTTTCAACAATATATAAATATGACGACGACAAAAAGTTCCTACCCAACACAAGGAAATCAAACTATGCGACAGTAAACTTTTTGCTACTACATAGTTATAACTTATAAGTAACTCATGATTCATGAGCATGAATACAACGATGCATGGCAGCTTAATATATTTGTAAGCATACGACATGCGTACATCGGTAAAGTCTATATTAATTAAATTTTCGTCGACGTCGGTACTATATAGAGAGATATATATTATTTATCTGAAATATAGTATGAAGGGACATATATTGTATACATGGCCGAGCCTGAAAATTTCGGACCCAAAAGCAAAAAAATTTTTTTTGGCCCATTATCTATATAAAACATGAAAATATTAAAAGGTGGTTCCCATGTAATTAGAACCTATAATCTCCCGCTGTTACATATCTAGCTTTTGCCACCAGAACTAGAGAGAAACTTCACTTATTCTTGGTCCTTAAAATAAATATTTTCTTCTTAGCTCCAAAGCCAATGCTTGATTTGCTTGGTATCAGGCACGCCCTGATTGTATAGATGATTGTATAGATACAAGTATGGTGGGGGCAACACTACCGAAGAGCAAGTCAAGATACATATGAGACACACCCTTCTTTTTAGGAGCGATTCTTGTATTTATACACCCTTATTAATTATACAATCTGTGTGGTAGATATAGCTCATTATTCAAAAAAAAACATAGGTACAAGAAAACCTGTAAGATATTAATTACACAATAATACTCAAATCATCAAGATACAATACATAAACACTGTTATAGTTGATCCATTCCTAGACTGTTCAGCTATCAAATGTATAAAAAATGTTATATATTATAAGGCTACGACTATTACGATACGAATCGAGCAAATCCTAAAGGCCATGTCGACACCAATAGAGCCTCACCTAATCATATATAACAAACACACACAAAAGACCATTTCTTCATAAGAAGAATAAACAAAAGAGGAAAGTAACATTAGGACAATGTTGAAAATAGAAAAGAAAACGGTAAGAACAATTGCAAACAAAGAAAAGAATAGGTATGCAAAATGAAATGTGTCCATTTAGATAGATCGATGTACATACGACCAAAAACGAAGAAGAACTCTTTTTATATGATCTAATTGCATCATATATCTAAGAAAAAGTAACACGAAATTACAAAAGGCTGTTAGCACACAAAAAAAAAAGAACAAAGCGGTGTGAAATCGGGGAAATGATCGAAAAAGAGGAGAAAAAACATTAATTAATCATAAAAATCTAAAGAAAGAAAGAGGAAAGGGTCAAGAGAGCATATATTCCCTTCTCCAACAGAACCCCACTCATGTTTCCTGATATGGAGTGAGAGAAGAAAGATAGAGGACAACATCAACCACTCCAAAGATTTATATATACATATAAATCTCCATATCTTTGCAACCAAACCCAACAATCTTTGAAAACAAATAAGTGAACAAACCTTTCGTTTTATTTATATTTATTGGGGTCGTTCTTGATTGTATACTAGAAGGAGAGATTTGTATGTGTTTATTAATGGAGAGCAACACTACTAATGGTAATAATCAGAAGACAAAGATGAGTCTTGTGTTGTCAACAGATGCTAAGCCCAGATTGAAATGGACATGTGAGCTTCATCACAGATTCATTGAAGCCGTTAATCAACTCGGTGGACCAAACAGTATATACTTAGTGTTTTCATCTTCTATTAACCTTAGTTTTTTTTTTGTTCATTATCCATTTCTTGATTGGCTTTTTGGTTTGCTTTGTTGTGTGAATTGCAGAGGCAACACCTAAGGGTTTGATGAAGGCTATGGAGATTCCTGGGCTTACTTTGTATCATCTAAAGAGCCATTTACAAGTAATTAATGTTCAGAAGAATCTCTGGTTGGATCAATGGTTTTAGGTTTTACATTTTTTGTGTTTCTGGAAGATCAAGTTTGGATGCTTTTATTTTGTATTTTCTCTGCAGAAATATCGACTAGGAAAGAGCCTGAAGTTTGATGATAACAATCTTGAAGGTTTAAGATTCCTCCTTTCCTTTATTATAATATTGATCATGTTTTTAGAAAATTTATGGATCTTTAAATTTGATTTTTTTCTTATGTATGATTTGTTACTTGGTCTAGCAGATTCCTCTGCTTCAGAAACCCAAGAAGCTGAGAGTAAAAACGTCTCTGCAGATTTCAGAGGCAGTGTCAACGTAGAAAACAACAATCCAGCTAACGAGTAATTAATGATCAGATAATCAAAACAATAATATCTTCCATAGATAGATTATTTCAAAATATTTAATATTACTTGTTTGGGTTTGTTTTGAAGCAGAGGCGTGCAGATCACGGAAGCTTTACAGCTGCAGATGGAAGTTCAAAAGAAACTTCATGAACAAATCGAAGTAATAGCTTCAACTAAAGATCCTAATAACTCTAATTAATCCCAGTAGTTTCTGTTTAGGGTCTTGAAAATGTTATGGTTTTAGGTTCAGAGGCATTTACAAGTGAAGATTGAGGCACAAGGCAAGTATTTACAGTCAGTTTTACTGAAAGCTCAACACACTCTCGCTGGCTACACATCTTCCACTCTTGGCATGGACTTTGCGAGAACCGAACTCTCTAGATTAGCTGCAATGGTGAATCAGAGTTCTTCGTTCTCGGAGCTAACACAAGTGGAAGAATACAAAGAAGAAGGATTCTTGTGGTGCAAGAAACCAGAAAACAGAGGAATTACACATCCAAGACGTTCAGTTGAGAGCTCGTTGACATCTTCAGAGAGCTCAGATACAAATCTGAATAAAAACAACGACGAGAGAATGTCAGTGGAGCTTCCGTTGATGGAGATCAAATCAGAAAAGCAGACGGAGAAGAAGAAGAGGAGCCTAAACGATGTCGTTTGCATGGAACGCCAGCCTCCAAAGAAGAGGAATCTTGGAGCTTATGATGATGATGATGATGAACACCTGAGGTTGAGTTTGAATAGTTACAAGAAAGACATGGGGACGTGTCCGAACATAGGACTAGGGTTTAATTGAAAAAAGTAATCACTTTAATATTATAAATATTTTTAAAAAGTCCTATGTATCTGCGTAGATTTCCATATATATAACATAAAGTGGAGATTTTGTGAGAAAGTCGGGGCGAAGAACGCATGGGAATATTCTATGAGTCAACATGATTAATATAACTATATAGAAAATGCGTGATTGTGTGTGTAGATTAGGTGGGGAGGCTTGTGGATGTGGTAAAGGCGGATTTGGGGGGGACTTTTTATGATCAATGAAAGAAGCAAAATGATTAAATTACAGTGAGCTTTTATCATTATGTTCCGACCATGATAAGCATGTTAGCTTCTCAGTGGTTGTTTTATGACAAGACAAACCATATATGTAGAGGAATATATCTTAGGAACCACATGAGAAGGTGCGTTGTACGTGTTAGTATGCATACCATAGAGGAAAGAGTAAGTCACGTGTTCATGAAAACGAGGCTTAGGCTAATTAAGCAAGTTTATTTTGTTTCGCGAATGAATATGGTGTTATCTATAACCCACAAGTGTTTCGGATTTCTGTAATTTTTCACAAGTTTCTTAAAATTTTTACCAGTTTACAAAATGTTGACAATGTTTTTATAACCTTTTACGTTTTAACCATTTAGAAAACTGTCAATTTCTTGTCATGGCTACCTTTTGGTTATATGAATATCTTTTATTCATATGGGCATATATATAAGAATAATGCAACACGGTCATCGAATATTTTGAGAGACTGAGATAGATATAAGTTGAAGTTATGGACATTTTCTCATTGTCTCATCCAAGCACATGTATTTGAGAAACCCCGTGATATCTATATAGCCAAAATCTTATTTTGTCTGAATGCAATTATTTTTCCTTCCAATTGTTCCAAGTATAATGTGAAAACGTTCTTGGTATCTTTAAATTATAGCTCTGATGTATGCGGTGTGACGGTCAGTTTGGTTGAAACCTTCTAATAAAATTTGTGAATAAATATGGTAAAATTGGTTAGCTAGTTTCAGTTAATGTTTGAGTAATGGAAAAATTCTTTAAAAGTACACAAACTAATTTTTATTTGCTAATAAAATACTCAAACTATTTTGGATCCTCTTTTAAAACACGAACTAATTTTCGTTGTCTATTAAATACACAAACTTTTGAAAATTTGTAGATTTTACACATCGTTTTAGACGGCGTTAACTATATTTAACGGAAGTGATGACGACGTTAGTGTTTAATTAAACACATGTTTAAATTGTGAAAATAAAATTACTTAAAAATACACGAACTAATTTTCATTTGCTAATAAAATAAACGAACTATTTTGGATACCCGTTTAACACACGAACTAATTTTTGTTTTCCATTGAATACACAAACTTTTGAAATTTTCAGATTTTACACATTGATTTAGACGACATCAACTATGTTTAACATGATTTATACGATGTCAATTATGTTTAACATAAATGAATGTTAGTGTTTAATTAAACATGTGGTTAACTGTGAAGGGAAGATTTCTTAAAAATCCTCCTGATAGATTATATTGTTAGTTTTCTTTTCATTACGCTTCCAAAGTGTAAATTTTTTTTGATGAAATTTCAAATATATTGATCATAGTAGAAAGAATATATATACAACCTAATTCATAACACTAAACTTATTTATCATAGTGTAAATTATCCTTGATTGAATCATTATCACTACAATCAAAGCGAATAATAAGAATTAGAAATGCATAACACTAAACTAATTCTAAAAGCAAAAACTCGTTTAAAATTACCTAGTTTTCTTCGTCTTTTCACGACATGAAAATCGACTCCACTTCGAAGAGATATAAAAAAAATCAAAGCGAATAAGAAGAAAAGGAACATAGTTTGGAGAATCAAAGAGGTTGGAACAGATTAGAGTGTCAAACTCGAATTGAAACTAACTTAAATTAGGGCTCAATCGATTTGAGAGGTTTTCACTGAGGGTGAGCAAGATTTTCGCAGTTTAACCACGTGTTTAATTAAAACTAACGTCATCTTCTGTTAAACATAGTCAACGTCATCTAAATCGATGTGTAAAATATGCAAATTCCAAAAGTTTGTATATTTAATGGAAAACAAAAATTAGTTCGTGTATTAAACGGGGATCCAAAATAGTTCGTGTATTTTATTAGCAAATGAAAATTAGTTCGTGTATTTTTTGAGGAATTTTATTTTCACAATTTAAACACGTGTTTAATTAAACACTAACGTCGTCAATATTTTCGTTAAATATAGTTAACACCGTATAAAACGATGTGTAAAATCTACGAATTTCAAAAGTTTGTGTATTTAGTAGACAATGAAAATTAGTTCGTCTATTAAACGGGGATCCAAAATAGTTCATGTATTTTATTAGCAAATGAAAATTAGTCTGTGTATTTTAAAGGAATTTTCCTTTGAGTAATTAGAAGAAAACATGTGATTAAAAATTGGATTTAAAGCAGATATTGATAAGGCAATATGAAACACCAACTTTTTTTTTGCCAATCAAACATTTTTAAAATCAGTGATATAGAATGGTGGATTCCTTATATTTACAAGATGATTTTACTATATGATAATTTACAAAACCTGTAGATTTCCTCACAAAACTTTGTTTGGGAGTAAGCAAAAGCATTAATGTTATACACTTGTACTTGATTGATGTAAACCGAGACTGTCTAGTGTGCACATGATGCCACCACTTAATACGCATCCTATGGAGTCTTGGATCCAACTTCAGGGACGTTCTGCTCACATGTTATATGTTTGACTTATTCGAATTTACCCCAAAATATGTCTAAAGGGTAAAATAAAAGTAATCATGGCAAAAGCTAATTTCATTTTTTCACATCACATGGACTCGGAAAATAATTCTCTTTCACACTCGGCCCAATTCATCTATAGGCCCGTTTTTCCCAGTATCATTAAAATGGCAAATATCCATGCTCATTTGGAACATTATATCAAGACAGTTGAACATTTGCAAGTCTTGGTATCAATAAAAACAAACCTGATAGCAGTGCTTTTCCAAACATGGGATTTAAAGATAAGCTAAGATGGATTTTCATGCTTAGAAACTAGGAATGTTGTGACGAGGGGCTGTTTTGTAATTTACTACTAGACCAGTTTAGCTTGTATAGACTAAACCAAATGCCAGCCAAGTCCAGATCGGTAAGATCATAGTTTTTTTTTTGTTAATTTAGCAGTTAACCCTAGGCCGTCCATTTAAATCAAGATTGGGAATCGACTCAGTTTGTCCATGGCAGCCTCACTATTTATTTAGAAATCAACCACAACCATTGTTTATAATGATTGTGCAGTAAACCTTTATCCACCGAGGGAATATCACGATCATCAATCCATAATTTGTTGTAAAAAGAATGGGGAATTGTCTGTGTTTTATTAATGAACAATAGATGTTCTTTATATAAGGATTACAAAGTATGAGAAAAAGAAAATTATCCAAAACCTAATAAAACATGAAATAGGAAAAGATCTAAAATAGATAAATGGAAAACATCCTAAGACTAAAGTCGGCCAAGAGCCGACTCTCTCTCTCCTCCGGACGCTGACTCTCTCTCCTCTTGGTCACGGCCACGGCTGGGCCTAGACATGGTCATTGGTTATGCGCTATCCACATAATGATTTATAACACTCTCCTTGGATGCCATAACCATATGGGTTTGTATCATGCACGACGTTGCCTCATTAAAACCTCTCTGGGAAAACCAAAAACCCAAGGTGGAAAAAAATGGAAACCGTAGACAGGAAAAAGAGTACAACACATGACACTCCCCCTGATGAAGGCATCACTGAAGATCCTTCAACTGGCGCATCCCTATCTTATGAACCAGCTTCCTGAACGTTGAGGTTGGCATAGACTTAGTGAACAGATCGGCCGAATTGTCACTGGACCGAACCTGAACCACTTCAACTTCTTTAGCTTTCTGCAGGTCGTGGGTGAAGAAGAACTTAGGCAAGATGTGTTTCGTTCTATCTCCCTTAACGTATCCATCTTTGAGCTGAGCTATACAAGCTGCATTGTCCTCATAGATGATCGTTGGTTCTTCCTTTTCCTTTCCCACGGCCAAGCCACT
>NC_027753.1:34260381-34261233 GCF_000695525.1 Brassica oleracea var. oleracea
TTCCAGTGCCTAAGTGTTGGACATGAACTGAATCTAGACAGTAAACTCACGCGCAGACTGATGTCCAGTCTAGTATGACTAGCCAAATACATTAAGGCTCCAATGGCACTTAGATAAGGTATTTCCGGCCCGAGCATATCCTCGTCCGGCTTCCTTGGTCCGAATGGATCCTTCTCAAGGTCTAAGGACCTCACGACCATAGGACTTGACAAGGAACAAGCCTTGTCCATATTGAACTGCTTGAGTATCTTTTCTGTATATGTCTTTTGATGCACAAGGATTCCATTATTCTCATACTCAAATTGCAGTCCCAAACAGAACTTAGTTTTTCCCAATTCTTTCATTTCGAATTCTTTCTTTAGACATTCGACCGTTTGGGAAATCTCTCCAGGGGTTCCAATCACATTCAGGTCGTCCACATAGACAGACATAATCACGAAGCCCTTGCTGTCAAATCTCTTTATAAAAATACATGGACTTATTGGATCGTTCTTATAACCTTCATTAGGTACTCTGATAATCTGTTGTACCACATTCGACATGATTGTTTCAAACCGTACAAGGCTTTATTCAGCTTAATACAATGCTGTTCTCGAGAACCTTTCTTATCTTTGAGCTCAATACCCTCTGGAACTCTCATATGAATTTCATTATCCAGTGGACCGTACAGATACGCAGTTACTACATCCATTAGGCGCAGATCAAGCTTCTCTTTTCCTTCATGGCCAGAATGATCAAGTATCGTAATGTAGTTGCGTCCACCACAGGGGAATAAGTTTCTTCCTCATAATCTATTCCTGGTCTCTGTGAGAATCCTTGTGCTACAAGCCGTGCTTTGTATCTCACTACTTC
>NC_027753.1:34262706-34269360 GCF_000695525.1 Brassica oleracea var. oleracea
AACAAGACCGAATTGTACTCATCCACTGACTTATAATCCATGAATCTTAGATTCTTCCAGTCATTTCTAGCTTTTGGGAGTAACACCGTTTTCTGGTGATCATATCTATGCTGTAAAGCATCCCAAAGCTCTAGTGGATTTTCCATCGTAATGTACTGATCTTTTAGACCTTCAATGAGGTGATGGCGTATAATACTTATAGCCCTGTACCGATTCTTATCGGTCTCATTGTTGTCCTTGATGATTGTATCACCAAGTCCTTTTGACCTTAAGCTGATCTTTGTATCTAGCGCCCACTACAAGTAGTTATCTCCGGAGAGATTAAGGGCTGCGTAGTCTCAATTTGAGATTTTTGACATTTGAATCACATCATCATTTCAATTTAGGTTCATAATGTGATCATGTGGCCGCATGGTATAACAAGCTCAGCCACAAACTTGTCTTACGCATCTATGAGAAAACAATCAATCTAATCGACCATGGTACGAACAAACAAGCCACACGGCTAGGTAGACAAGCAATAGGATCGGACATGTAATTCTATTTGACCATGGTGCGAACAAACTAATATATGATTCTACATGTACCAGGGAGATAAAGGCCACACGACCATATAATTTTCAATGCAATCAGATTCAAATTCGTATGTTTCTATATGCTGGTCGATTTTAAACAATACGAATGCAATTCAATTTCAGATTCATATGTATGCAAACAACCTTATGAATTTAGGGTTTCTACTTTTAAAAACTAAGGCTGCCGGTTTTTAATTAAAAGTTTCAAGGTTTCAAGGCCTTTAGGATTTCAAGTTCTACATCAGATTACTTCAATCAATCTAACAATCCTAAAACCTCAAATCAACAAACAATTCAATCAATTAAAAATTGAATTCAGTCCTTTAGGGTTTAGGGTTCCGATTCCTAAATTAGGGTTTCTCAAAATCAAATCAGGAACAATCAATTTAAGTTCTAAGGAATCGATTTCTATATTTCTAGTTTAGGAGATTGCCGATTTTAATCTTGTAGGTTTTAGGGTTTTGATCAAGATCAAAGTTTCCATAATTATGGATTAGGGTTTCTGATCAATCTAGGTTCTCAGATTAAGTTATACCTTTGTTTGTAGGGGTTTAGAACCGGACCACCTTTAGAGAGAGAGAGAGAACCGATCGGATGTAATCGGGTCGCGAAACGGGATGATCGCGGGCTGGAGGCGTCTCGGCTGCGAGCTGCGCGGAGATCGGGTCGTCTCGGGTGCGATCGCGTCTTCGGGTTTGATCGCGAGCTGGACGGTTCTTCTGAGCTGGAACGTGATCTGAGAACGTCTAGGATTCAAGAAGGATCAACTGAGTTCTTGGATGAACTAAGAACGTGATTAGGGTTTTTGGTTGTGGTCGCCGGTTTTGGCTTTTAGGGTTTAGAGGTTTCGATTTGTCTCAGTGATCTAGAGATGATCGTGCTGATAACGTGTTGTAAAAAGAATGAGGAATTGTCTGTGTTTTATTAATGAACAATAGAAGTTCCTTATATAAAGATTACAAAGTATAGGAAAAAAGAAATTATCCAAAACCTAATACAACATGAAATAAGAAAAGATCTAAAACAGATAAATGGAAAACAGCCTAAGACTAAAGTCGGCCAAGAGCCGACTCTCTCTCTCCCCCGGACGCCGACTCTCTCTCCTTTTGGTCACGGCCATGGCTGGGCCTAGACATGATCATTGGTTATGGGCCATCCACATAATGATTTATAACATAATTCAATTATAACCCAAGTTCGCTTTGTTTTGCTTTTAACTTCTTTTGGATCCTTTCTCATGTCATGGTGGCCGCTTCCCTCCGACCACATCAGAGATCTCATTAGTCACATCAAAGACTCCAGTCGGAAAAAAAATATTACTACTTTAACTTCAAAAATCAGAAAATATACAAAGGCAAACACAGTCTCAATATTCAAGATTTCGTTATATTATTTTTAAAATGTATTTTGTCTATTTTTAAGTAAAGGAAAAGTTGGAACTTTAGGACTAACCTCGATAACGGAGAAAAGAAAAACAAAGTGAGAGCTCAAAATCAGGAAATGGGTATTTCGTGTTTTTGGACCAACGACTAGTCTCCTCCTGCTTTGTTTTAGAGGCTGCAAGCAATATCCAATCCTCAATTTTAAATTATATGTTACTTTGAGACAGAACCTGATGCTTCAGAATGTTCCAAGTAACATGTGATAAAATATTTCTTTTTTGTGCTAAAACAGAATTAAAAGAAATTTAAATGACAGTAGTAAATAAAAGGGAGGTCAGATAAAGAAAAAGATCATCCTTTATGAATAAATTAGAAATGTTTTAATAATTATTACGGGAACTATATCAAACCAAAGTGGGTTTTTTTGAATCATTGCATTGAGGATTAAGATCTGTGGATGAATCAAACAAGGTGGGGAAAAGCATTAGGGAACTTATAATTAGCATAAACAAACACACCCAAAATAATAACTAGCTATGGTGAATCTTAAACTTCACAAAGAAATATCGAATCTCTCATTTCTACAGTAGATACTTAGAAGAGTATATTTTCTACAGTTCGTCAGTAACTTCTTGGGTCTATGCTATTTAGATTTCTTTAATTAATCTTCAGTAGATTCTATACTAAACTACTACATGATATCGCAGGCAAAACCGGCTTTAAGTTAAGATATTTTTGGAATATCAATGTTGTGAGAAGAAAAAAGATGAGATAGCACAAGTAAACATGCAGTGCAGCCGATGTCTCGCTTAAAAAAAGGTGAGCTATGAATCCTAAAGTGAAGGTAGGAAGATCTTAGAATAATATAAAGAATCGTTCTTAAAGAGAGAAAAAATGTATTTGTTTCTTTTCGAAGAGTCTCTGTTGTTGTACCTTTGTTTTCCAAAGTTTAATGCTTTATAAGAGTAGCTTGTTCCTGTAGCTGTAGCAGCGATTTGCATGGCCCACGGCTCTCGTCCGCTGTGCTCCTGCGTTTAACAAACAAAAACACTTTCCTTAACAACAAAGGAATTTTGACATAACCAGAATCCACAGCATAAAAGGGCGTAAACTTGAATGATTAGTATTGAACACACTGTCCCAAAAAAAGATAAAGGCATTGTTATGTTTCGGAAGTACAAATCGTCAAATAAAGTAAAAAGCACTCGATGGGGGTGAATATACCATATCTGAAACCAGATAAGAAAAAAAAACAGCCATTAAACCAATAACTAAAATTTTCATTTTGTTTTTGTTCTAAACTATTCATCCATATGTTTAGAAAGAAACACAACAATTTCTCGCTGATGTTTATCTTGTTGCATCCGTTATAACAAAATCGAACTATTAGCACCATAGTAAAGTGGCTTATAAGTTATAACCAAATCATTTGATTAATTTAATTAGTCTAAGCAGTTTGTAGATGATGAATACAGAGAATCTCACAAAACATGAGCAAGGTGTTCATGAAAGCATAAGCTTATCAGTTTAACAGGACATGAAACCAGATTGGCCAATTATACAATCTAGATTGGTATGGACAAAGCATATAATTAATTAGAGAAAAGCAAAGGACAAATGAAGAGTGATGTAGAGAAACACATGAAGAAAGATACTTAACTTCCCAGCGGTTTTCGTGTACTGAACTCTTTTGTACAATCATTGTCAGATTCTTCCAATAACAGCCTTAATCTTACTTAGATTTCCAAAGCAATGGTTTTTTAAGTGAATCTAAATTCCTCAGGGTCCCAGGGACCCACCGTGTGCTTTTACACTTTAAAGCTCGCTTCCAAATCCCAAGAACTGATATATAAAAGGACTATATCTGCAGGGAGGGAACACACATGAAATTCAGAAATAAGATTGGATACAAATCTCATTCTTATCATCCCTAACCTTCTCTTGTTTCTTTGAAGACAAGAAAGATACCCTGAATCTTCTTGTCTGCCTAAGAGCAGAAATGCTGTTTACAAGGATGATGCTTTTACTTCTTCTCTGCATAGGATTACTATCAAACCACAGATATAATGTCTCAGCCTTGAGAAACAAAGAGTTTTTCCACAGACAATCACAAGGAGACAGAGCTGGAGTTCATCCAGGTGAAATTGCTAAGCTAAGGGGCATCAATAGGCACAACTGTGAAGGTCAAGTAATGCTCATTGGAAACCAGCGCTTACTTGAGGAGGTTAACAAGAATGAAGTTAAGCCTGGGAAGACACAAGAACAAACGAATATGACAAAGAAGTCCTTCCAATCAAGCAAGAGACGGGTAAGACGAGGATCCGATCCTATCCACAACAAATCCGAGCCATTTTCTTGAGTGGCACAACGACAATCAACTACAGAACAAGGCAAAATTCTATAGAAAATAAAGGGAAGAAAAAAAGGCTCAACAATCAACCTTATCAAGCTGGAGGTAGGTTAGTTGGTATGCATAACAGCACTGCCTGTTCAGATACACATGGAGAATATATATTTTGTTCTTCAAAATATTTCTTGGACTAAGTCTTCTTCACTCTTTTGTTTGCATTAGTTCTTCTAAGTTTTGTTCTTTTCTGCATTGATCCAAAAACATATCTTGTGTATATACAATATCTCTAAAGTTTTGATTGTACTTCACTGTCACATTTGAACTTATAAGGTAACCATTCTATTTTCTAACAAAACCGACTTATCAACCACTGAAAACGAAAAATCCAAGAAAATTAAAGTTTTCTAAGCAAAGTTCTGACTGCTGAAAGAAACCTAAGGATTCCACATGAAAGTACTAGACTGCTAAGTCCTAATAAGACCAATATTTTAGACCAATATCAAATAGGCTAAAATGAGAGAGTGAGAGATTAGAGCCAACTCTGTCTAACCCAGCTAGTTGAATTGACCACGGCCATTGCAACCTCCTCGACTGTGTTTGCCTCGTCCTCCAACTGTAGTCCATTTCATTTCTTGAAATTTTTTGATGGTTTAATCTGTGTTCCTCCTCTGCTCCTTAGTGAATAAGCATCTTCATAGACCGACTTCCTTTGCTCAACTGAAGCAAACTAGCGAAGACTTAAGGTTCTAATTTAACTTCTGGAAAATTAACCACCTCCCCCTTCTCAGCATTATACTCGTATGGTGAGTAACATATTTGGAAAATTTTGGAAGTGTTTCAGCATTAACCACTGATGTAAGCAGTGCCATTCACGACGGTTCAGTCCAGAGATTAATCATTGTTTGCTTAGTTTAGTTGTTAGGCTCGGTCCAAAGATGTTTTGTGCTCGACAATTTATTTCTTACAATAGTGCTTGACGGTAAAAGTTGAAAGAATCCATAAACAAAATTTGCGTGGTAAAAATACATATGCTGATGTCTACGAAATTTTGGCTACTATGATCAGAGAAGGCCCTTAAATTTAAGGGATAAACTGTTTATCATAAACATTTAATGTAAAATCCAGTGAAAATTTGTTTAGAATTTGACAGCTATAAACCATATTTATATTAATTCTTTAAAATTTGGAACATTGCATAGAACCGGACATGACTATATATGATCTGTATTAGTCGTGTTACTGTGTTACCACCTAACCTTTTATTTGTTACTGTGCTAATGCTAACAGAAAACAAACCAAACAAATAAAGTTCAAAAACATATGGTGATAAATGATTAATAATTGTTTATGGTTTTCCTAAAAACACAATAATAATGTTTATGGTCGCCAATTTAAACAAACTTTACAAGGTGGAAAATGTGATGTTATATATATGATTTTAGCATTCTATAGTTATTTGTAAGAGTTTTTTTTATATGTTTTTCGAAATATTTTTTTTTGACAATGCCGCAGTTATAGTGTTCATATATCATGTTTCCGACGTTACAAATATCAATATCAATTTTCTTTTAAAAATAGATATAGATGTAAACGTTACGCCAAAATGATCCCCTGATTATATGACATCTAAAATTTAGTCTACACTTTACTTTTTCTTCCAATTTGAGTGGCCGAATTGCGTGATGCGCGTGCCAGTTTGGTCATTGATAAGATCGTTAGGACATTGTTATAATCCGTATTTATGATGACCCTGGATTTTTTAATCAATCTCAAATCAGTTTAAAAGACCCTAATTGTAAAGTGAATAAACTGTTAAATCATCAGTGTCCTGTCAACGAAATTATTAGCAGAATTATACACTTGTTATTATTGTGTGGTCAAACAGAGTCGATAGTTGTGACTTGGATTCTAATTAGGCATGATTGATGACTAGGTTTGTAATAAAAGACAAAACGTAGAGCCTACCTATGTTACATGGAAACGGAAGCGGATACGTGGAATCGGAAGCGTAAAGAAGCGCAGACGCGAGATTTTTTAAAATATTAGGAAGCGGGTACGTGTTGGAAGCGTATATCCATATATATATATAATTTTTAAAAAAAAATTAGGACTAAAAATTATATGATTTAAATTTTAAATAAAGCATTTATTCATTTATAATAATTTTGAAATGATTTTATATTAAAACTGTAAAAATACACATATATAAATTAAGTTTACAAAAAATATTATTTTAATTATTTTTAATACTTCATAAATAATTAACACAATATATTTCAATATGTGCTATATCTTTAATAAAAATCTCAATGCATAAAGATAATTTATAGTATTATTTTTAATATTT
>NC_027753.1:34269405-34271374 GCF_000695525.1 Brassica oleracea var. oleracea
ATTTTATATAGATTAAAACTATGGTTTTATATTTTATTGATATACATTACATTTTTTTTAAAAACGGAAGCATGATTCCAAAACGGAATCGTAAGCTTCTAACAGGTTTTTAAAGAGAATATTTTAGAAACGTTTTGGAAGCGAGATTCTGCAAGCTTCCACAAGGTTCCGATTCCGATTCCGGTTCCGAAGCGGGAAGCGGACGTCCAATAAAGCTTTCGTGCAACGTAGGAGGCTACTGATATTCATTACTCCCTCTGTTCCTGAAAGTAAGATTTTCTAGAGTATGCATGCTTATTAAGAATTTAATAAATGTTTATAATTTAATTTATTTTTTATTTTCTTATACGCTTTCCAATAACTTTCCACCAATAAAATTTTCTCAATATTAATGTTCCTCAAAATTATAAAAAGGTACCTTAACAATATATAAAATCTATCTTTGTGGAACAAGGAAAAAATCTAAAACATCTTACTTTTAGGAACCGAGTTAGTATTTATTGCTGCACGCAGAGAGAACTTTTATCGGCAGTGGTTTGTTAGCTTATGATAAATGAATTCACACTTACAGTAATTCAAGAGAGTATGCTCTAAACTATACATTAATGAATTGGAAGCAATATCAATTTAGGTTTCTGGTTAAGTAACACCCAAATATTCATCAATAAACTTCAATTATGTTTGATTTCTTTGTAACTCTATAAAACAATTTGATTTAAAAAGCAATGTCTACAATTTGACAGTAACATTACATAACTAAAATTGTTCATAGTAAGTAGTTCATTTTTTTAATTCTCATTTTGGAACCAAGATAACGATGTATCAAGGTTAAAACTCCAATTTTGAACAAATTTTTGTTTGAACATTTTTTTATTATTATTTAAAAGAACAAAAGAGAAGAAGACTAGAAGCATAAATATTGTGAAATACTTTTTTGAAAGAAAAAAAATTGAAAGAGATATCCACGTTTATTATTCTAACAAGAGCAAGTCCATCAATTAGGATTTCTTAGGGGCTCTAATGATTTAATTAAGATTAAATAAGGTAATCTGGCAAGATTAGAGCTTTGGTTGGTGGAATTATTATTTTCTTCCTCCAATGGGAGAACCCCTATGGGGTTCTAAAAAAAAAAAAAAAATTAAGTAGAATTATTTAATATAAAAGCATACATAAAATTTTTAATAAAAATTACAAAAAGATATTAAAAATACAAATACAAAAGTAAACGAGAAAAAAAACGATTAGTTGAAATCTCCATTTGCTCCAAATTTTTGCCATATATTCTCAACCAAATCAGCTTTCAATTGTTGATTTATTTTTCTATCACGAATTTGATTCCGAATGGCCATCATATTGCCGAGATTTGAAGGCATATCTGTAGAAAATGTGAAATCCACTTCTGAAGATCGGTTTGATTCCGGCTGTTCGAAAACTGATACATCAAAATGAGTGTACCCATCTCGTTCGTCTTCGACGATCATATTATGTAGAATGATACATGCTCGCATTATCTTGCCAATTTTTATTTTATCCCACAAAAGAGCGGGATTTTTGACAATGGCAAATCGAGCTTGCAAGACTCCAAAAGCACGTTCGACATCTTTACGTACAGCTTCTTGATGTGTAGCGAATAAGGTTGCTTTCGGACCTTGCGGAAGTGGAATAGATTGGACAAAAGTAGCCCATTTTGGATATATACCATCTGTGAGATAGTAAGCCAAATGGTACTCGTGTCCGTTTACAATGTAATTAACTTTTGGAGCTCGACCTTGTAATATATCATCAAAAACCGGTGATCGATCAAGAACATTGATATCGTTTAATGTACCTGGAGGTCCGAAAAACGCGTGCCATATCCAGAGGTCTTGTGACGCAACAGCCTCTAAAACGATTGTTGGCTTTCCTGATCCACGTGTATATTGACCTTTCCATGCGGTTGGACAATTCTTCCACTCCCAATGCATACAAT
>NC_027753.1:34271461-34295189 GCF_000695525.1 Brassica oleracea var. oleracea
TGTTCTTTCAAAGCTAATTCAAGTTCGCTTAAGGGCTCTGTCTTGCCCATGAGTTTGTCAAGCAATTTTTGCTTGTTGAGCTTGTCCTTTAAGGCAAAGTCCTTTTCCCTTAGCTCCCACACGTTCTGAAACTCCTTCCTCTCCTTCTCTTTCTCTTCCAAACTCGCTTGCTTGCTCACTGAACTTTTTCCTTTGGCCTTTGATGCTTTAACACCAACAGGACGAGCTTCATCCTCTACATGGTTTCCTGGCCCATACGTTGCTGACTGTGAACCTTGGTCACCTAACTTCCTTCTCTTACCCTGCACTTTATCAGTCGAGGCTCCACACCATTTCTGATCATGGCGAAGCTCCAACCATGCATGCTCCATGGTGAACTTCACCTTGTAATCATTGTAGAAAATCTGATGAGCTATCTTCAACACGTCATCCTCATTCTGTCCACTCGATCTCTGCTTCGTTGCAGCGACATAGCAGCCCACAAACCTCGACACTGCCTCATTAATCTTCGCCCACCTTTGTTTACAGCACGTTCGATCTCTCTTTTGCAGACCAGCTAGCTTAGGACTCGCAGCGAAATAAGCAGCAATACGTTGCCAAAACGCATTTGCTTTCTGCTCATTTCCTACTACTGGGTCTTTAGAAGTGTTTAACCAAGCACTTATTAGGACACCATCTTCTGTAGGTGTCCATTTGCGTCTCTCTTTACGGTTAGAGACAGTCTCTGCATCTTCATTGCCATCTTCAGTCCCTTCTGGACCGAAGACAGAGGCATCCGACGTAGAGACTGTGTCTATACTAGGTTCACGTAGTGGTTGAGAGAAGTGGTTTTGGGTGTATGGTTGTTGGCTATTTAAGAGATTTTGAAAGCTATAATGCTGCGTATATGGATCCATAATTTAGAGGCTTTGAAAGAAAAGGTTTTGAAAGAACAAGAGTGTTTTGTTCACAATTTAAAGGGAAGTTTTTAAACTTAAAAAAAATTTTGTTGTAATTAATGTCTTTACCTACAACTAAAACAACCACCAAAACTAAATACATATCGCTTCAACTCAACTAACACACGCTAAACCAACCAAGAAAATAAATACATACAAATCAATATCTAACTAAAGCAATACTAGAATCAATTTAATTCCTAACCAAATCAATATCTACCACACATTCAACTAACTAAAGCCATAGTAAAGTGTACTTACCTCTTGCCAACTGTGAAATGGAAGATTGTGTTCGGTAATGAATGCTCCATTGATGTTGCACCCGTTTCTGAGAGAGACTCTGGTCCGTAATCAATGCAAAAGAAAATGCCCCTGCCTTCACCACGCACACCACACATCCTTGCACAACCAACACCCAAAAGTAAAATTAAAAGCTGATTTGACCAAAGCTACTATCACTAAATTCGAACACAACTACTTGGCGTTTCAATTGCTAAGAATAATTAACCATCTCGACCAAAACTAATATCACTAACCAATCAGTTCATCGGTAGTTTGTAATTTAGAGACAAAGATCAAAGCATATTAACAAACCTTAAGCAGACATCGTGATGTAATCTTTTCCTCTCCACAATGGAATAACAAAGTGATGCCTGCAATTGATACATCACCAGACATTAGAAGATTAAATTAACAGTAGAAAAATAACTGGTGATCAGCTTATTAGCACTCGCCTGGTTGTTGATCCAACTAATAAATTGAGAAGCTTTCATAGTGATCCCAATATGCCATCATCCCAGCTGATACAACCAAAATACAACCATCAGTAAATCAGAAATACATCACATATGAAATTTTTAATCACAAAGAGAGGAGAAAATTAAACCGTACCCGATGGAGATGAGTTCCTCGGGAGATTTGGTTTTCGATCTATCCAAATCCATGATCGAATCCAACGGTTTCGGATTCAACGGTGAGAAGGAGAAGTTGACCCAATCCAACGGTTTCAAGCCTGAACGGTGAGAAGAAGAAGATGACTGTGCGGTGAAGATTTGTCTACACGGCCAACGAGAGGACGAACGGAGCTTTCATCTTTGCAAAGTGAGAAGAAGAAGATGATCGATCGATCGAAGAAGAGGACCAATCGAAGAAGAAGAAAAAGACTGATCCGAGATCAAAAAAGAATCGCTATAGAAGACGGAGAGATCGAAGAAAGAGGAAGAAAAGAAAAGAAAAGAAAATAAAATAAAAGAAAAGAAGAGAGATAGAAAGGTTAACTCGATCCAATAGAAAGCCTCCACGTATGGATCCTTAAACAATCCTAAAAATCCCAAAATTAAGACCGTTCCTATGCTTTTTATTTCTTTTTCATTTATTTTTTTGCTTTTATTCTTTTAGAAACATCAATTAGGATTCCCGATGAAGTTGGTCTAAGCTACGAAGTTGGATAGGCTCAAATACTTGGACATGACTTTTTGACTGCAACTGTATCCTCATTTTTGGATAAAATAATTTTGAATGATTTATTCCATTAATTCGGATATTATTTTACATGTACTTAAATCAGAATGAAATAACCATTCACTAATTCCACAAAAATAAACAAAATGTAAAAAGAATTATTCCATAATAATTTTGATGAGAAATACATGAAATGATTTTATTCCTTTTCTATTATTTTCATATTGTTCCAGTCAAACTTTTTCGGTCAAATTCCTCTTCTAGTTACCATTTACAAGTTTATGTAATTTATAAATACATCATGTTCAAGGTCGACTATTAATCATTAAACTAAATTTCAGAAATATTTAATTTTGGTTTGATAAGAAACTGAATATCAGTTCAAAAAAAAAACTGAATATTAGAAAGAGTATTTTATATGGGTTCCTTCAAATTGATGGTTACTTTCATTATTGTTGCTATGACGGCCATTTCATGTGATCTTTTCAATGGTATATGTTTTTCTTCTCAAAAAATATCCTACACACATATATATGATTTATATCCCTCTCCAATTTTTCTTTTTAATGATTTATAGTTGAAACGGGGATTTTTGTGCAAGCTGCGGCTCCGAAATGTGGACCAGATTGTACTGAAAAATTCTTAAATCAAGACTGCTATAAATATTGTGTAGAATTGTCTTATAAAAACGGTGTTTGCGTTCTATCCGAAGGATTTCGTTCTAAAATTTCTACATATTGGTGTTGTTGTTTAAATTTTTAAATATGTAATTGTCCTCTCTGATCAATATGTTGTTTCCTTAAGTCTTTAACTATAGTGTTCTCTTTTTCAGAGGAAAGATCAAATAAGTGTGAACTTGATGTCGTCCGTTAACGATTCACGTATTTTTATGTTTCGGATAGAATTGTATCTAGAAATGTTGGTGAATTTTCATGTTTTTGATGATCCCTGAAACCAGTTAATAATCTTAACTATTTTTGTTGTTATCTATTAATAATAGCAATCCCAATTAATTCCAAAGGTTGTGAATCCCACTTATGTTGAAAGGTTGTGTCTTTTCTAAAAGTTGTCAAAAAGTTTGTGTTTTTTCTAAAAGTTGAATGTTGAAAGATTGTGTCTTGTCTAAATAGTTGTATTTTCTAAAAGTTGACAATCCCAACTAATTACAAAGGTTGTGAATTCCAAATATGTTGAAATGTTGTGTCTTTTTGATACACTATAAATAAATTCTTGCTACTGTCAAGTTAACAGTGTTGTTGTAATATGTTTGGATTCAATTCCAGATGACCAGTTTACACTTATTATGTTGGTTTGACTATAAGCAGATGGTGGTCTTAATATATTAGAATGCAAGTAACAAGCAAATAGAGAGGTTCACAATATGATAAGCGAGCTAACCTAGAGTGATTAACGCGTCAACAAGAGAGCAAGCTAAACAACTATTCAAGTTCCTTATGATCGAGTCTAGAACTCGGGTAACTAAGTAGATCAGCCCACTCTAGTGGAGCTGTTCCTTTTATCGATCGACCTCAACACCTAAACTCTCGTTTGGGTTGAGATGCGACGATAAACCTTAAGAGCTGACCCAATTTGTTCACAAGTCACCCTAATATCTACTTTCGCTGATTAGGGATATCATGCTCATGCAAACATGTCAATTAATCTAATGCACAGTTAATGATTAGATCTACTTAAGTTCATGCATCAAGTGATCAATTTATTGTAAGCAATAAGCCGGTAATGAATGAAGACAATTGATGATACTTATTTGTGTTCAGCTCGCGATCTAGCAACCCTAGCACCCTATGATAACAAGATCGACTACTCAGTCATAGCACAAGTAAACACAGATGATTCTGAAGAATACATAATACGATTGAAAGGAGTAAAAATTAGGGTTCATGAATCCTTTCTACGAAGAGAAAGATGGAGCTGTCTCCCTTACATAAGCGAATTCCAAAGTAAAATTGTCTTGCAAAAACTAGCGTAAGTCGTAAAAATAAATGATAGAGACGCTTTTATATGGAGGCGCCATTAGGTTAGAGAAGAAGTGAGGCGGCTAGGGAAAATTCCCGAAATAACTTGGATGTTTCCTTAAATATCGGGAACAATCGCTCGGACTGTTCCTTGAGAGGAAAAATCGTCAAAATGCTCCGCCTTACTGTTCCACGGGAAATCCTCCAAATATGGCATCTTTTCTTCATGCACCATCTTCGACTCTGCAACTACTCCAAACCTGAAAGGACACAAAAAGGACTAGACAGACTCGATAAAGGACTAAAAAAGCTTTGAAAACATATATAAAATGATGTAAAAAACACCATATATCACTTTTCATTTAAAATAATATTTTTTATGATGTTAAATACTCAAAATGTCTTTGTACAATTCTTTGTTTTAAGAGATATGTATTTGTTAGTGTAATGAGTTATGTTTGTGTCATGATTTGCTGCTGTAAAAGAAAAATATGATAAGTTGTGACTATTTATATAAGTATCTTTCAAAAAGGTAAAAAAGTTGTGACTATTTTTATAAGTATCTTTTCAAAATAACTATCTTTAAATGGAAATGATGTGACTATTTAAATTGAAGAGTTGTGGCTATTCAAACTGGTTTTTAAAATCTATAAATAATATATGTCCATGCATTTTTCAAAATAAAATTTTCACTAATCGAACTAATAATAAAATGGCGAAAAAAGTTTTATGCAGTTACTTGGTTACAAATTTTTAGAAGATATTCAAATGAAACGTTATCAACAAAAAATAGTAGTAAGAATTTTACGTGTTTGGATAGCCAATCCTAAACGAAACAGTGAAATCATTAGTCTCAATTTTCTTATACTAGATGAAAAGGTTTGTCTTTTCGTACGTACAAATTGTGTTTTTGACATATGTAATTTCATGGACACATTTTTCTATTCGATTATTTTGGAAATTTGTGCATCGCTGATATTTTAAGAAAAGTAGATGTCATATATTTATGCTAGCACATTAAGATAATCATTTTTTTTTTGTTTATATCCATTTTGTCGTTGTTTACCGTGTCCCTCTTGTCATTCTTGTTATTGTAAAACAAACCAAACAAACCCATGAATAATAATATCCCATTTTAGATTCAATAAATGTTTATGTATACTACTTTATTGTTTTATTTGTTTTTTGGTTTCGGAATGAAACAATTGTTGGTTCTATTAATAGTAAATATATCCAACAATTTGAAGAGTATTTTTATGAGGGAAACATTTTATTAATCACTGATTTTGAAGAAATTTAAATAGTAGCAAATGTTTATCCAAATAAATGAAGTGTTTCATTTAAATAATCACAACAGTTCACTTAAATCTCCAACATACCAGACACAAAAAATTTTTCCAACATAACATTATTTATATAAAATAAAAATACAGCTTTAAAAAACAAAAAAAATTATAAGCGAAAATGTATAATTGCAAAATTTTAAAATATAAGTAAAATTAATACCATTCTTTTGTTTGTCACTTTTCACTATTTCAAGTGATGACCTTTTTATAAATTAATCTAATAATCTTTTAACTATTACCAAAAACAAACATAAATATATGCACACAAGCGCTTATGCATGTTACTTTTATTGGATGCACATATTCACTTGAACCGGTGTGACCTTTCGTCACACATATAATGGTCACGTGTTTTTAATTTTCTTCTTGATCACTAAACCAACAAATACTAACAATCATTGTCAGATTCTTCCAATAACAGCCTTAATCTTACTTAGATTTCCAAAGCAATTCTTTTTAAGTGATTCCTCAAGGTCCCAGGGACCCACCGTGTGCTTTTGCACTTTAAAGCTCTCTTCCAAATCCCAAGAACTGATATATAAAAAGATGTTTATTGCATGTCTCTTAGGTTGTGGTTCTTATCGTAATATAAGATACGGTCTCTTAGCTTTTAAAAGACCTGCAATAAACATGCTCTAAGAAGACTATATCTACTGGGAAGGAACACATGAATTTCAAAAATCAGATTGGATACAAATCTCATTCTTATTATCCCTAACCTTCATTTCTTTGAAGACAAGAAAGATACTTTGATTCTTCTTGTCTGCCTAAGAGCAGAAATGCTGGGTTCCAGTACTAGGATGCTGCTTTTACTTCTCGTCTGCTTAGGCTTACTATCAGACAACAGATATAAGGTCTCAGCCTTGAGAAACAAAGAATTTTTCCACAGACAGTCACAAGGATACAAAGATGGAGTTTATCCAGGTGAAATCAGTAAGCTAAGGAGTATCAATAGGAACAACCGTGAAGATCAAGTAATGCTCAGACAGTGGAAACCGGCGCTTTCTTGAGGAGGTTAACAAGAATAAAGTTAAGCCTGGGAAGACACAAGAACAAACGAATATGACAAAGAAGTCCTTCCAATCAAGCAAGAGACGGGTAAGATGAGGATCTGATCCTATCCATAACGAATCCGAGCCATTTTCTTGAGTGGCACAACGACAATCAACTACAGAACAAGGCAAAATTCTATAGAAAATAAAGGGAAGAAAAAAAAGGCTCAACAATCAACCCTATCAAGCTGGAGGTAGGTTAGTTGATATGCATAACACCACTGCTTGTTCAGATACACATGGAGAATATATATATATTGTTCTTCAAAATATTTCTTGGACTAAGTCTTCTTCACTCTATTGTTTGCATTAGTTCTATGTTTTGTTCTTTTCTGCATTGCTCTTAGAGCATAATTAACCGTAAAGTTTTTAGGCACACATGTTTTTAGTTTTTTTTTTTAAAAAACTAAAAAAATAATCGAACCAATCGCGGGCCACCACGTATCGATGGGGTCTGCGCACAGTGCAAAAACCAAACTAAACTCGCCTCTTACCGAAAAGACAGAAGACACAGCTTTTAATAATATGGTGGGATCCGCTTATTTTTAAATTTTTTTTTTTAAGAGACAGCTATAAGAACTGCCGTTAATCCTGCTCTTACTCCACCAAAAACATATCTCGTGTATATACAATATCTCTAAAATTTTGATTGTATTTCACTATCACATTCGAGCTTATATGGTAACCATTTTTATTTTTATTACAAAACCGACTAATGAACCATTGAAAATGTAAAATCCAAAAAAATCATAGTCTTCTAACCAAATTTCTGGGTGCTGAAAGAAACCTAAGGATTCCTCATGAAAGTGCTAGACTGGTAGTCCTATTGAGACCAATGTTTTACACCAACATCAAATAGGCTAAAATGAGAGTGATAGATTAGAGCCAACTTTCTATAACCGAACTAGTTGAATTGCCCACAGCCATTGCAACCTCTTCAGCTGTGTTTGCCTCGTACTCCAACTGTAGTCCATTTAATTTCTTGAATTTTTTTTTATAGTTTAATTGTCTTCCTCCTCTCCTCTGTGAAGAAGCATCTGCATAAACCGACTGCATTTGCTCTACTGATGTAAACCAGCGAGGGACCGCCAGCCAGGACGGTCTAGTCCAGAGATAAATCACTGTATGCTTAATTTAGTTGTTAGGCCGGTCCACTTAAATAAATTTACTAGGCCTATTTCTTAAGCTGTTTTGTGCTCGATATTTTTTTCTTCCAATACGGTTAAAGTTGAAATAATCCATACCTACGGAAACAAATTGTATGATAAATGTTGAGGCTGATTACCTAGCTAAATCAGCTTTTCGTAATCCCTCAAGCTTACCCTCAGGGTAATGACTTTTTTAAATTCAATCAACTAAGGTTTGATAAAAAAAGAACATAGGCTGATGTTATTGTCCCAGAAAAAAAATGTCTCTAAAATTTTGGCTAGTATGATCATAGAAGGCCCTTAAATTTAAGAGATAAACATTTTAATGTAAAATTCAGTAAAAAAATCTTTAGAATTTGACATCTATAAACCATACGTATATTGAATCTTTAAAATTTGGAAATCACGCACATAATCGGTCATGATCAGCTTGAGATCAATGTATTGGCATCATCCAACCAATATTCGGTCTCGATTACATCACTGATTAATCTTTTAATCGTAATTGTCAGATCATATAATCTGTTGCATTATATTGTTTTCTCAAGAGTTTTTCTTAGTTCTTGATGCGATGTACCATATCAACTGGTATATATGCTATTGTCTTTAACAGAAAATATTGAATAAAAAAAAAGAACCAGTCATGACTATATATGATCTGTATTAGTCATGTTATTGTGTTACCACCTAAACTCTTATTTGGTACTGTGCTAATTGTTAACAGAAAAACAAACCAAACAAATGAAGTTAAAAAAACATATGGTGATAACTGATAAATAGTGTTTGTGGTCGCCGATTTAAACAAACTTTACAAGGTCGAAAATGTGATGATATGTATATGATTTTAGCATTCTATAGTTATTTATAAAAGTTTATTCCACTAAGTGTTTATGTTATCCGAATTATTTGACAATGACGCAATTATAGTGTTCGCATATCATGTTTCCAACATTAAAATTTACAATTACAATTTATGTTAAAAATTACAATTACAATTTTCTTAATAAAATAGATATAGATGGAAACGTTACGCCAAAATTATCTCATGACTATATGACACTAAAATTTCGGCTACCCTTTACTTTTTCTTCCAATTTGAGTGGCCAAATTGCGTGATGCGCGAGCCAGTTTGGTCATTGATAATATCGATAGAGCATTAATAATGATTAATGAAAGAGACCATAATTAGATTTTTAATGAATACTAGATCTTAATACGCGCAATCGCGCAGATTTTTATTTTTATTTATTTTTATATAGATATTTTGTTTTTAATTCTAAATTAGTATATATTATAATATATATGTATCTATCAATTTTTAAAACATAATAAGTTTACGGTATATTTTTCATTGAATAGATTGTTTCAAACTTTCACATGTATTTGTATCTTCTTCTATATATATATTTTCGGATTTTTATTTTATTATTAAAATCGTAAATATATATATAAATATTAGTAAAATATTGTTTTGTTGTCATATTCAAAGATATTGTAACATTTCACAAAATTTAAAAATTTTCAAAAAATTAAACTTTTCCCTTCACAGATTTATATTATCGAGTAAATAATTAAACGTTTAGTTTTTGTTTAACTTTTAAAATAAACTGTATAGTTTAAAATTTGTTTTCATTGGTTTAAGGTAGTAAAGATTAATCATTGTTAGATAATATGATTTTTGTTATTAAATTTTTTTTTTATAATTTTAAAAGTTAACATCGACAAATATTTAAATAATTAACATATGGAGGTATAATATTACATCATTAAATTATATCTATCTAATTTATACTATTTATAAATCCTATGTATCATCTATTGTTTAAATCCAATTATTGATAGCCCAATAAAAATTTCTGTTAGGCCCAAAATTTAAATGATAAGATTAGAGATTAAATGTAACATAACTTTCTAGGAATAAGTCCATTAAGTCCATTTTTTTAAAAAATCACATGAATCAAGGTTGTGACTTTTGCTTAATATATAAAATTTAAGTAATAAATTAAAATTAAAATTTCTTGTTAAGAGAATAATAGTAGTGCTCCAATGATAGAACTAAATTAAGAGTTCTTAAAAAGAAAAATTGTAAAAATTGTTTTATTAAAGATAAAATTTATTTATTAAATAAAACATAGTCAAAGATAATAGTTTAAACATAGATTTTTAAATAAAAACATAAAAACATAGATTAGTAAAAAAAGATTATCATTTTAAAGAAGCATCCAAGCTCGGTTGTTATCTTGATCACGTCTAAATTTACACCATATATATGTTCAACCAAATCAGCTTTCAGTTGTTGATGCACTTGTCTATCACGAATTCTAGTTCTGAACACCCATCATATTGGTGATATTTGTAGGGATATATGTAGAATACATGAGATCCACATGTGAACTTCATTGCTTTCTCCTTGTTGAAATTCTGAAACATCAAATTGTATGTATCCATCTCGTTCGTCTTCTATTGTCATATTATGGAGTATGATACATGCTCTCATAATCTTTCCAATTTTGACTTTATCCCAAAAAAGTGTATGAATTTTTAATAATGGTAAATCGAGCTTGCAAGACTCCAAAATCACGCTCGACATCTTTTCGGACAGCTTCTTGATGTTGAGCAAATAAACTTGCTTTCGGTCCTTGTGGAATTGGAATATATTGGATAAAAGTTACCAATTTCGGATAAATACCATCGGTGAGATAGTATGACAGGGAAATTCACTTGCGGAGCTTGACATTTTATTATGTCATCAAAAAAAGATGAGCGATCAAGAACATTGATATTATTTAAGGTACCTGGAGGTCCAAAAATTGTTATTTCCTAGAGGTGATACAATTCTTTCACTCCCAATGCATACAATCGATGCTTCCTACCATCTCGGAAAATCCACGATGCTCTCCACACTACAAGGGAAGTGGGTAAAGATGGCATAAGAAGATAGCGTTTTGTACATAAATGCTATCGTTAACATAATCCTAACTTTAAGATAGCGTTTGTATATTAATGCTATCAAAAAGGGTATATATAATAGCATTGATAAGTTTAAACGCTATCTTTAGTTTAGGCGAAAAAATAATCTCACTTTTCCGATAAGCACTTAGTGAAAAAAGAAACGGCCAAGTATTTTCATTCTCCCTCTCGTTCTCATATAAGATCCAGAAAAAAAAAAAAAAAAAAAAATTTCACTGGCCTATCCTCTTTTACAAGGATTCTAATCTAAACCATTGAATGCATTCAATCCAAAGGTTCAGATTTCTTATCCTCTGTCTCACCTCCTTCTATGTTATTCTCTCTAATTTTTCTTTGATTTTGTACAGGAAGGTGGATCGTGAGCATAGTGGATTGTCGTGTGCTTGAAGACAGAGGAGGTTGCGAGAATTCTTCGATTCAACATGAGGTAGGGTTCTTCGCTTCGTCTACTAATTTTATATTTCTTACTCCATCCAGATTTTTTTTTTTGTTTCTGACACTCTGATTTTGTTTCGTGTTTTGCAAGAAACCAATGGAAAAGGATCTCAACGTAAGTGAAATATCTCTTGATTTGTTGATCTATTATAATCTGACATAAACCCTAATTCGCTAGTGTTTATATGGTTCTGTATCGTATAGAGAGGTTATGCTAGAGAGAAGAGACACTGTTCTGAGGATTGTCTTGTTGGTTTTATATGTCAGTGATGGTTATAGAGTTTTATTCATGCGATTGTTGCTGCTTTCAATTCTCTTTATTAAGAAGACAATACTCTTTAGATATCAGTCCTCATATGCTCTTCTATATGTACATGATTAGCAGGAAAAGACAGAAGAGGAGGAGTTCAACACTGGACCTCTTTCTGTTCTGATGATGAGTGTTAAGAACGACACTAAGGTGCTGATCAATTGCTGCAACAACAGGAAACTCATTGGCTGTGTTAGGGATTTTGAAAGGCGCTGCAACATGGTCCTGGAAAACATCAGAGAAATGAGGATTGAGGTAATCTTTTTGTTCGATCGTATATGTTCTCAGTATATTCATGTATATAGAGTTTGTCCTTTCTTACAAGTTACATGGGGGTAAATGCTTTCTTTAGGTACCCAAAAATGGGAAAGGAAAGAAGAAAGCTCTTCCCGTCAACAGAGATCGCTTTATCAGCAAGATGTTTCTCGCCACAAATAGCCACGAATCCCAAGTATGATAGAGATAGAAGGAGATTGCGATGTCTGCGATTGGGTGAAGACCCACCTCCTGCATCAAGAGTCTTTCTGGGATATTAAGGATACTGGTTTAGGATCCTGGGTTTGGCGGAAACTACTGCAGTTGAGGGCCACTGCAAAGCAGTTTATCAGAATGGAAGTTCAACGTGGACAGAATGTGAGGTTCTGGACTGATCTATGGCATCCTTTGGACAGATTGATAGAAGTTGTTGGAGAAATTTGTACCTAAAAGCTTGATATAGCGAGATCAGCCTTGGTTTGTGATGTGAGGAATGAGGGTCGCTAGAGGTTCAAGAGATGTCGTGATAGACACATGAAGGACCTTATTCAGGCAGTTGAAAACCACAGATAAGAAGAAGATCAATTGGGCCAAGACGTCGTCCTATGGAGGAGGAACGATACTGAATTTGGTAAAAGCTTCACTACCTTTGAGACATGGTAGCAAACCCGATTTCATAGTCCAGCAGTACCATGGAGTAAGGTGGTTTGGTTTCCGCTGGGTGTTCCAAGGTTTGCTTTCATCACCTGGCTCGCAATAAGGGACAGGTTGTCAACGGGCGATCGCATGCTTACCTGGGGACATGTTCAAGGCTGTCTATTTTGTGGGGAACCAAATGAATCAAGGGATCATCTCTTCTTTGCTTGCCCATATACCTATACCCTATGGATATAGGTGATTGGTACGCTGTTAGGTCGTCCTCCTGACCCGGACTGGGATAGCACACTTATGCATCTAACAACTCATGGGTTTAATCGGCTTGTTTATATTATTTTGAGAATTACCTTCGAGACGACAATCTACATGATTTGGAGGGAGATAAATGACATGAAACATCTCAAGAAGCCTAGAAAAGTAACTCAGCTAGCGAAGTTGATTGGGAAAACAGTAAGGAATCGCATTTTATCAGTAAAATACTCGGAGAAGCCACGCTTGCGGGGTTTGATGCAACTCTGGTTTAGCACACATACTTAGGCTTTAGTTATTTTTGCCTCACATGTACATAACTATTCTTTCCATTGATGATTAATAAATTTAACATTTCATAAAAAAAAAACGTTAAACCTATTGATATTGTTTTTTGGTCAAACCAGATATTCTATAAATCATCACTATCCATCTATGGAGAACTAGGTGTTTTCTTTCACATTCTTGTACAATGTGCAACAATAAAAATTTTAAATTTAAGTTATATTTTAAAATAAAAATTTATTATTATTTTATTACTAATATCTTAAAATAAATTTTGATTTAGTAAACATAAAATTAAGATAAGTTTAACAAACTTTTTTATTTTAAATTATATTGAGAAATAGATATGTATATATTTTAAAAATTATAATCTTAAAGGGATTTTTTTACTATTTTTGGATAAAATATATTAAATCAACTTGTATAAAATAAATTACTTTTTTTATAAAAGTTGTATAATTCTCAAAAAGTAAAACTAAATAGTATTTCTAACATTCGTACATATATAAAAGAAACTAATGATATTAAAAATTATAATTTAAAAAAAATCGTGGAAAATTTTGAAAATATTTTTTGTTGATAAAATTGTATAATTATAAAACAAAAAAAAAATATTTCAAAATTTGTAAAATATTTATTATATTTATATTATTTTATTAGTTAATTTCATATTTGAATGTATTTATTTTAATGATGATATATAAGTTACTAGCATATTCAATAAAAATTATCAAAAATATGAATTAACATTAAATATAATCATTCATGTCATATTTAGTTATACAAATGTCATCTTTCTAGTATGTCATGTGATATTTATTTAGTGAAAATGATTTTAGAGATGACATGTGTCAAAATCACTTCGCCTATACTATATTTGTGAAGTGATTTTGCCACATGTCCTCTCTACAATCAATTTTACAAAACAAATATGACATGGCTACTGAAATTGATGACATGGCTTCCGAAAAAAATATGACATAGATAATTTCATTTAATGTTGATTTATATTTTTGAAAAATTTATTAGAATATGGTAATAATTCAAATATTACATTTAATATTGATATTTCTTTTTGATAAACTTTTTTTAAATATGGTAATAACTCATACATCATCTATAAAATAAATATATTCATATATAACATTTCAAATTTCCAAATATTATTATTTTTGTATAATTATACAATTTGTATTATTAAAGCTTTCAAAAATTTCTACAATTTTAAAAAAATTTAAATATCTAATCGTAAAATCATTAGTTATTTATATACCTACAAATTTTATAAATATTGTTTATGCTAAATTTTTGATAATTATACAATGTTATATCATTTTTATTAGTTTTATACAAATTGATTTAATATATATCAAATCTATATTAAATATTAGTGAGAAAATAGTAAAATCTATAATATTTAATAAAATTTATTTTTAAATATAAGTTAGATTTAAAAAATTTCTTACTGCACATGGTGTAGAAAAATACCTAGTTGCAAATAATATCTAGGGGATTTGTTTACATCAATAGACAATGATCTGGATGAGAAATAAATGAGAAGATTTTATTCCTTTTTCTGTTATGTTGATATTTTTCTATTCAAACTTTTTCGGTCAAAATCATATTTCTAGTTACTATTTACAGGTTTATGCAATTTATAAATACATCATTTTTATGGTCAACTAATGGACATTAAACTAAATCTCAGAAATATAAAAAATTTGTTTGGTAAGAAACTGAGTATTTTTTTTTTGAAAGTTTATATGGGTTCTTTCAGATTGATGGTTACTTTCACTCTTGTTGCTATGGCGGTCATTTCATGTGATCTTTTCAATCGTATATGTTTTTTTTCTCAAAATATATTTTTATATACATAATTTTGTATCCCTCGCCAATTTTTTCCTTTTTAATGATTCGTAGTTGAAACGGGGATCTTTGTGCAAGCTGCGGGTCCGATATGTGGACAAGTTTGTTCTGAAAAATTTGAAGATGAAAAATGCTATAAATATTGTGTAGGATTGTCTTATAAAAACGGTTTTTGCTTTCAATCCGATCCTAAAACTTCTACACTTCACTGTTGTTGTGCAAACGAATAAAATATGTAATATGTCCTCTCTCATCAAATATGTTGTGTCCTCAAGTCTTTAACTATGGTGTTCTCTTTTTCGGTGGAAAAAGATCAAATAAGTGTGAACGTCCGTTAATGTCATTTGCGTATTATATAATGATTTTGCTTTTAAAATGCTAATGCCGTCGTTAAATGATGGAATTCATTATCTGTGATGTATTTAAAATATGTAAATAATTATTTGATTGGTTAGTTTTTGAGCTTTTGTTACAGGAGAGTTATGAGATCCCGGTATTGGAAAATCATGATGTATGAGATTGTATGAGGTTTTAGTTGTGGATACGGTTGCGATTGTTGCCAAGCGTGTTCTTGAACATTTCATTTAGATAGACCATGAAATATTATAGGAGTTTATGAAAATGTTTCTTTTTGTGACTTTAAAATGAATGGTGATAGTGTTTCATGGGCCGATTTAGTTTTTCTTTTTGGGGTTGAGATTTAGACACCAATACCAAAACCTCATTAGTTGGAAAATATGAAATTGATAAAATCGCGTGAACTAATTTTATGTGTGGTTCATAAATGGAAATAGTTGCTGATCGGGCTATAATCATACATATGATATGAAAACAAATTATACGTGGGGAATGATATGAGGAAATGGAGAATGGAGCATAGCTACGTTTTGTGGAGAGCGAGATAAAGCGAGATATCACATTTTCGCTTGTCCTTTTATATTTTGAACACCAAACTTATTTTAAACTTCAAAGATGCAGGGGAGAGTCATTACATAGTGCTGTTTTTGTAAAATACTTTCGCTTGCCCTTATATTTGAACCATTTAGACATAGACTGACATAGCTTTTTTTAATTGGTTTATCTGCAGATCAAGATTGAGTTGATACGCTTTAGATTCTTATGATAGAACCGTATTATATAAACTACGGAAAAATGAATATTGTAAAGATTAAAATTGATAAAATTATACAGATTAAAAAAATGATGATACAATTGCAGCTTCGAGATATTAACTCATTCTTTAACTCAAATATGTCTCCTAATGCAACGGTTCGATAACGTAATGAGTTCCAGGATACAACTGCAAAAAAATTTCTGATCTGCGTCACTCTATCAGAAACTTGATGAAATTAGTTTTGTGTATATTCTCAGATTCAAAAAAAAAATCAAAGAGAAAGAGGAAAAAAATAATGTGAGGAATTGTTAAACTATGATTTTCTTTCCAATGTGTCGTCTATCAATGAGTTTCACTTTTCACGTATTGTTATATAAAAGTCAAAACGGACGTTATGTGATCATGGAGTAAACTAATGGAATAATGAGAATTGATTCTCCATTACTCACGTTAGTGGCCAAATTAAAGCCAAATATACTTCTTATTTGTTTGCATTTCTATGTTCCAATAAAACATAAAAGATCATCATAAATAAAATTTGAAAGGTTAAGTTAATTGACATATTGTCCAATTAACAAAATCAATTTCAAATTCAAACCCAAACATCTAAAGTGATTTGCTAAATATTTTATACTTAGCCAAATTTAAAACTTTATAAGCTTTACATGTCACTCATTTTGGACATTTATTTCTCATTCAACACAACTCTGACTTTGACAAGTAAATACACTAATTCATAGTGTTCACGGTAACGATTACATTGTGTCCAAATTTTGGTCTTTCCGACAGACGTTTCCGTCGAAAAACTCATCGGAAAAATGGTCCTTACCACTTTTCAAAAACGAATTCCAACATCTTATTAATACAAGTCTCGGTAAAATGGACTACATTTTACTCTGACTCGTCTTTCAAACAATAACATATCATCATATCATAAATACAGAGAAAAGATCTCTCTTGGACACGATTTTAGCTGGACAACGCCACAAACATCTCATTCATAGCATTGACAAAGTTATTCAACATAGGATCGACGCTCTGGAATACAAAGCGCATCATCCACTCGGAAGTCTTCTTGGACGGTGGTTCGCAGTTGGCTGTTTTAAAATGTATATATACGGCTGATTGTTTCTTGGCTTGATTAGGCTATTATTTATTGTTTATTTTTTCTCCTTCTCCAGACTCCAGTACTTGTAAATGTCCACATTTTTGTTGAGTAATAAATATAAAATTGTAACAAAACATTTATGCATATATTCCATTGAAACAAGTATTTTATAAATGTTACATCATTTACGTATATATACTCGTAAATTTAACTCGACCCAACACAAGTATAACCATAAATTGGTAGTTTTTTTTTTATCAAACAAATTGGTAGTTTGAAGTCGCTAAGGTTAGGAGTGAGCTGGGAGGAGAGGTGGTCTGTTGACGCTCTGCCAATAGAAAGGTAGAAACCAATGATTCATAGAAGAAGTTATGGTTATAGAGAACCATGGTTTCACCCATTTTCAAGTTTAGGGCAAACTTCATTGTTATACCCGTAAGAAGAAGTTAATTAAAGCGTTTTCTTCAAAAAAAAATGATTTTTTTTCTTTTGGATATTAAACCGCGAATTTGAAAACCCACAAATCTTTTATATTGTTGTAAAAATTGCGTAAGCGGAGCAACGAACCCTGCTCTCTAGCTAAACCAACCGAGACCGTACCGTTAATGGTATCGCTTTTCTTTTGTTATCTATCAAACACATTCATTTTTATTTACTAAATTGATTTTTTTCTTCCTTCTCCTCCTTGCTCTGCACTCTTTCCGACACAAGACGACAGCCGTTAATGGAGTGTCTGATATGTGCTCCCCAAGCGAATTTTAGTTCATGTTTCTTAAATGTTCATTGTTTTGTAACTGTGTTTGAGAGAGGTTTAATGTTTGTATTGTGCAGAGCAAGGAGAAAAGGAAGAAAAATAAATAAATTTAGCATATAAAAATGAATGTGTTGGATGCAAAACCAAAGGAACACAGTAGTATAAATGGTATGGTTACCGTTGGCTTAAAGGTAGGGAGCTCAGTTTGATGCTCAAATCATGCACTTTTTACAAAAAAAATAGAACTTGCTCAAAACGAGATCGTTTTGATTTCAGTTAAAAACACATTCTTATACGCTTATATACAATTAAAGGCTATATTGCTAATTGACTGACCCTTCGTGGTTTGACCCATAGACTTTAAGTTTGCGGTTTAATTTGCAAAATAAATCATTTTGGAGGATTTTTTTTGTAGAAAATCTTTAATTAAACAATACACTACTGAAGCGATATACATATTAATTCTGCGAGAGGTTTTATAACTGATAGAATATATAAATATATTATTGGATGCGGAATATGGTGCTTTAAAAACTTAATATAATTGGATAACAGAACAAAAATTTAGAAAGTAATTATTGTTGGTGATTAGAAGAGAATGGCATCCAAACATAGTGGTGACCGAAAGTTTAACTTAAGAAAAATGCAAGGGAGGAAGACCACATTGCGGCGCCACAGTAATGACAAGATGTGTGAAGAAGAGGTGTCGGTCAAGAGATAAGCGTCTTTAAGGTAGTGGTTAAGGAAATTAGACAAATTTGTATAATTTAAATTACAAAATGGAGTTTGGCAATTGTCACGGCAAACTCTTATGTGCTCCACTATTGCCAAGTATGAAGTCTTCATTCAAAACAAGTATCTAGCTCAGGGATGTTTCTAATTTCTACTAAAGGACATGTAGCACATTGTCGCAAGTCAAATACTAACGTTGAACACGTAATTACCTACATTAGAAGAAACCACAGAACACTTAATAATTAATTTCGATTAATCGATTAATTGGAAAGTTGCCATCTAAAGTAATATTTGGCATTATATAAACAAAAATGCAAAACGTACATAAGAAAATGGTCGCTATTCATTTTATGACCGTTGACAACCAAAAACAAAACAAGCTAGAAAAGGTTAAAACGAAGCAGATAGAAATGTAGGCCTGAGACAGAGAAATTTACTAAAATATGGGTCTCTGGCGTGAACTTTAAAAATAAAATTGCAGGGCAGCTGGAATTGTCCTCTAGTACGATGCATGTAATGGGCATTGGCCACGTATACGCTTTGGACTAAGTCCTTCCCTCTCCGTCGAATATAATATATACTATTATTGATAAAAAGAAAACATTTTTTTCGAGCAACGATAAGAAGAAAACTAGTAGCTTTACCAATTTCTTCATCTCCACCAACAAGTTACCCACTGGTGAAAAAGTGAAAACCCATAACTTACAAAATGTCTTGTAAAATCATTGAAGAAAAGCTTGTGATAGGACCCATTATTTTATTATATTATATAGTCTATAACGTATGAATATACATCAAGTGATAAAATATTCAATAATATACTATGTATTGTAGCTTTTCATTTGATATACAGTAAAATGTGTGCATTATTTTACTGTGTGTGTTTTGGACCTTTGTAGGTAAGCACTTATTACATTTTAAAAGACCTAATTATATTTCATCACTGCCATGTTCTTTACCGATATAATTACATCATAGTCACATGCACTTACTTAATTTTCAATTTAAAATTAGAAAAATAAAATAAAATAAATCCCACAAAACCTAATCTCCTCTTTAAACTACGTTGATCAGATGAGAGTTAACACACTATAAAGAGAGAAGTAAAGTAAAGCTATGGATTTGTCTTCAAAACACAAACAAACATTAACAAACTCTCCCGTCGCCGGAGAACTAACCATAGGCGGAGAAATGGGTGTCTGTTACAAAGAGTGTCTGAAAAACCACGCGGCTAACCTCGGCGGCCACGCGCTCGACGGCTGCGGCGAGTTCATGCCAACCCCTACCGCAACTCCCACCGACCCTTCCTCTCTCCGCTGCGCCGCTTGTGGCTGCCACCGTAATTTCCACCGCCGTGACCCTTCCGACCATCTCAACTTCCTCCCTTCGCATCCCACTTCCTCTCCCTCCGGAACAGAATCTCCACCGTCTCAGTCGCTTCACCACGTGGCTTCCCCTGTTCCTTGCTCTTACTACACTTCAGCTCCACATCACATGCTTCTCTCTCTCAGCTCCGGTTTCCCTGGACCGGCAGATCAAGATCCGACGGCGGTAAGATCGGAGAACAGCTCAAAAGGAGGAATGAGGAAGCGGACGAGGACCAAGTTCACGGCGGAGCAGAAGATTAAGATGAGAGCCTTCGCCGAGAAAGCGGGGTGGAAGATCAACGGCTGTGATGAGAAGTCGGTGAGAGAGTTCTGTAGCGAGAATGGGATCGAGAGAGGAGTTCTTAAAGTGTGGATGCATAATAATAAGTATTCACTTCTCAACGGGAAGAACAGAGAGACCTTGTCTATGGAGGATCATCCTCGTCTTTGTCTGAACACTCAGAGCTGTAATAATGGTGGTGAAGATGGAGACAACGTTGGTGGGTCATCGTCTTCTTGACGCTAATTACCATACTTAAATTCGGGGAATATTAAAGTTATGAGCATTAACCGTTTAAATCTTATAATAGTAAGTTCTAACGTGTAATCGTCATCGAGATATATGCAGTTTTAAATGTTATTGAAGTTGTATGACAGAGATGTTCAGAGATCATAATGGGTTTTGTAATGAAAGGAAATAAGGTTAAACTGAAAATGCAAACCATTCTAATTATAGTATGTGCATAAATCTCCTCCAGTAATGATCGAGGAAATCAAAAGATTCGTTTATTTGTTTTGTATATTGGAAAAAACTTGCGCCATTATTATTCAATGTTATCTTCTCTCGGAAATAATCTCCTGAGCTTTTAAGAAAAAGTAAGTAGAGTTTGCTTAATTATGAGATACGACGTGGTTGTTAAATGGCAACAAACTATGGCGTGGCCGAATATAATTAGGTCATCTGGGCGGCACATTTGTTGAGTTATTAGTATATTATAAAGTTTTAAAAATGCGTGCTTATCTTGCCTTTCCATTTAAGGATAAGCTTCGGGCAACAGGAATCTCGCTTACTTATCCTAATTAAGAATAATACAAACGTTACGATTATAATAATATCTATCTCCATACAAATGTCTGGCTCTGACCGTGCCACTGATCCCCTTATCCAATGATATGATAGTTTATTTTACTAATTTTATTAGATTTTTGTTATGTGTTTCCTTTCTTTTAGATTAACAGTTTTGTATGTATTTACGAATCAGAGTGAATATGCGAATAACAAGTATGTGCTCAACGCCACGGACAAAGTATTCACGCGTAAGGACGAAGCTGAGTCTGAAGAAATTAAGACAGTCCAGTACGATCGTTGCCAGACAGGCCGATGCGTATTTTTAGGTGAGTCACTGCATGTATTTGTAATGATATTTAGTCTATAGTATTTTCGTGACGATGCATATTCGCGGATAATATAAGATGCAGTGATTAAATAGTGGGAAATAGTCATTGTTGAATACGGATGTGGTACGCAACGCAAGCATATCGTCGTTTGGGTAATATTACAAGTAACGAATGAAGATGGACTTAACCCATATCCAGGTCAGTTTTCAAATTGTGAACCATAAACCGACTTATTAAAGGTACTAACTAATTATCCTTTGAAATAGACAAAATTAACATTTTATTTGGCAAACTAAAACAAATATAAGATGGCCAAATCAATCAATATTTTATTTGACATAACCGGCTCTCTAAGAATTTTATTAAGAGTTTTACCAACTACTAAGAATGATTTAAAGGATGTTATTCGTTCATGTGTTTATATAAACATAATTTTTGTTTGAGTGATGATTCTAAATTCTAATTAAACTCTGTTGTTATTTAAAATTTTGATTAAAATTGGTATTATTCAATGAATGATTTAATTTTAGTTTTTTAAATCTAGAGTTATTCAGTTTTCAAATATTTGAAACTTTTTATATTCTAGATTTATTTCAAAAAATGTGTTGTGGAGTTTCATAAATAAATGATAGAAATTAAAATTCAAGATATATTATAGAAATTTTAAAAGTCACCAACTTAAGTATTTTAAAATCTTGAAATTTTATGGATTGAGAATATTGATAACTGAATTAAAATCATTGATTGAGTATCTTGTGTACTATTTTAGTTACTCAAGTTATAAAATTATATTTCTTATTTGTATTGAAGCAACTCGGTCGTGCTTTATTATTTGGGAAGCCCAAGACAATATTAAAAATATGACATTAGCTTAGATTATAATTATTACTAGATTTTGATCCGCACTTAAAGCGCGAGATTTGATTCTTTGTAAATATATTATTTTATAGTCTATAAATTTTATATTATATTATGGTTATTACTATTTTAAATTTGTATTTCATGATGTATTTCATGATGTATTTTATATTATACTCTGATTTTTATTTACTATATTGAAACAATTTTCAATAATATTATACATTTTTATATAATTGTCTCTCAATATAAAAATTTTTGGCGGTGTAATATTTTTTACTTATGAAACACCTAATTTATAAAATTCGAATTGGATTTGTTTTTTTTTTTTGCAAACAAATAAATATGCGGATTTAATATATTGATTGGTCTCTGTAACCATTTTATATTTGTAACTCATTTTTAAATTTTATTTGAATACACTTAATATACAATTTGTATTATGTTATATTTATATATGGGTCATATGTGTATGTATGGTCAATAAAGTAATATAGAATATAGAATTTTCAGAATAATTGATAAGTATTAATTTCAAATTCATTTTACGTGGTAGAATATAGAATATTATTAGAATAATTGATAATCATTAACTTTATAATTTTCTCATATTTTCCGTCAAATATTATCTAGTGTGGAATCAAATCTTTTGAAAGTACACTATATATCTATATTAATTTTTCTACAGTTTCAAAATATATATGTAATATCTGCTTTCAACACTTTTTAGTGATGTTTCTCTATTAATATGACTATCAAAACATGCTATTGTATTTTTTGATAGATGTCTAATATCAATACTAAAATGAAAACGATCATATTTATATATTGACTATATTATGCATATCATATAGTTGTATATTAATAATAACATCAATAGTTGAGAATATTATAGGCATATATTAACTACTAGATTAAGACTCGCGCCTTGCACGGGATAAACATTATATATAAAAGTTATTTTATGTATTATATGTTCTTACATATTATGAAATAATAAATATATATTGAATAATTAAAAGTCATTAACTATTTTATATATAATTAAATTGGTGCGAACGTATAAATCAATTTTATTAATCCAAAATGTTTTTTAAAAAAATTGATAGGATATGTAATTAAATTTAAATGATATTAACATACATAGTATATTTTTAATATTAATGTCTATTTTTTTTAAATGATGCTTTCTACTCATATGTTTTTTTTATCATGTGTATTTTTAATAGCAAAAACTTTAAATTACTGATAACAAAATTTTCATTGTGGGATTAATAATTTTAGTAATTGACAATTTAAAAAAATTTGTCAATGTTAGTTCAAAACTTTTATCAAAAAAAATTATTCAAAGTAAAATTTGAAACTAAAATATTTATTTATTCAATATGGTTTATAGTTTAATTTAGAATGATATATATACATATATATATATATATATATATATAT
>NC_027753.1:34295315-34297353 GCF_000695525.1 Brassica oleracea var. oleracea
TTTTTAAAAAAATTATTTTAATAGTTTTAAATTAAACAAATTTGATAGAAGATACATTTTTTTTTATCAGATCTCTATTATTCAAAATCATTAATTGTCATATATACTTTACCCAAATTAGGTAATTCCGTAATCTTTATTTAAGGAAATAATAAATGACATTAATAATGAATTTATGGTTAGTTTAATAAAAAACTTATTATATAATTAGATGGACCAATCTATTTCTCTAATAATTCTAAGAATCATCCTAGTGATGACATGTGGCTACAAAAAGAAGTTGTAATGTTTCACAAATAATATATAGGGGATAAGTAATATCAACATACGATATTTGAAGCATGTATTAATTTGTTTTGATGTTTGTCTTTTAAGCTAATCAATAAATTTCTAAATTGTCCAACATGAGTATATATGGTGAGATATGAGCATTAATAGGGGAAGTTAGGTTTAGTTAGTGTCGTTTGTTAGTTTTAGGAAATTCTGGTTTTTAATTAATTAGGAAAATCGTATATGATATTTCAAATATTTTCCAATAACTTTTAGTTAAATTTAATTGCAGTGGTATTAGCTTGTAAATATTTAAGAAAAGTCAGGGTTAATTCAAATTTGTACTCTTCTTTTAATAGATTAGATATAAAATATGATTCTTTTTAATTGCGACGTATATTCAGTAGCTTAGAGGATAATATATCCACTATTTTGTATGTTGCATATATATAAACCTAGATCATTTATGTGTAGAAAAGAATCAAGAACAGATTTCCAGTATTAAAACATTTTGCAATTAGAACTGTGTACATAGTTTCAGCACAATGCTTCAAATATATTTATGTCAATTCTTCCATATTCAAGCAGAGCAATTTGTGGGTCTTTTCAGGCAGTTCATGCTACGGAATCAGAACGAGTTCATAACTACAATGACAAAGTTCTTACAACGAAAAGAAGGTATTACAGGTCGTGAGAAGTAGTATAAAAGACCTAAGTAGATAACTAGTGGGTAAGAGAGTTCTCACCGTGGTGAGAAATGATCTCGACCTCTAATATTTTGGTTACAAATAAAGCGATGTTCACCCTGTTATTTGTGTATTATAGCCTTATGTGTAGGATGGTAATGTTATCAACAAGCGTCTTTCTTACGTATTTTAGGTAGGGATGACAATCAAGGACCTGGACCGCGGGCCTGGCCCGTGAATGCTTGCTGCGGGGCAGGATTGGACCTCCATTTGGTAAGTCCGCAAAATTGCGGGCCTCGCGGGACAAGTTCAAAGCAGGACGGGTTCAAAGCGGGACGGGTCGAAAGCGGGACGGATCAAAAACGGGACCGGTCGAAAGCGGGATGGACTTAACCTGCGGGATTTTAAAGGCCCGCAACCCTAAGTCCCCATTTCTGCTTTCGCCTAAAACATTGAGAGAGAGAAGGCGATTCGACGTTGTGTAGCTCCGGTGATGGTGGTTTCAGGGTCGATGATGTTTCCGGTCTCCCAAGCGCCTTCGATCTGCACTTGTGGAGCTTCTTCGATTGCGGGCCGATCCGTAAAAGCCTACATGTTTTGCGGTACGGGTTTAGTCAGCCATTTTAAGGACCGCAGCCCGCGCGGGCCTGGCCCGCCGTGACCCGCTCGAAGACGAGCCCGCTGCGGTACGGGACGGGACGGATCAACCTGTTTGACATTCCTAATTTTAGGTGGGACAGTCAAAAGGAAAACCAAAAATCTAAGTGGAAATCTAATAATCAATGTTATAAAAGTAATGGAAAAGTCTCTCTTTGTTCATAACATAGAGGTTCCTTATATAGGAGATTACACCGTCATACATAAATGGAAAGATTACAAATCATAATCTTTTGGTTATGAGTCATCCACAATCTGGTTTATAACACTTGCCCTTGGATGCCATAACCATTTAGAGCTTGTAATGTGCTTTAATGTTGCCTCATTAAAACCTTACCAGGAAAACCCAATTGGGACAAAACCATGGTGAAGGAAAAAGAGTACATCACACATTACTCCCCCTGATTTGGACATTACTGAAGGTC
>NC_027753.1:34297455-34298634 GCF_000695525.1 Brassica oleracea var. oleracea
TATTCCTCACAAGATCCATTTATATCCACTGGTTTTAACATCATATTACGTCTTAATCATATGGCCAAATACGCCTTTCTTCCTTAAACTATTTAACCCCACGTTTCCATTCAATCCAATATGTTCTACGAGTGCGCACTCCTATATTGACTTGGGTTCATGATCCTCGCTTATATTCATAAATTTAAGTGCTACCTTGTATGCAAATAAATCATCTTATGTCGACATTCCTTATTGTGTTCCACTATGTTCCATACATGATATAATCGATTGAGATTCTTTATTATCAGGACCTTTAATACTTTGCATCTTGGCGTCCCAAGCTACATTGTTTGGTATCTGTACCTTAGAGCCGGCCTGCCTTATCTCCATGTTTGGGATGGTTTTCTTAGTAACTTCGGATTAGGATTTTGATTATCATTCTCTGCACCTTTCTTTTGTTTCCGAGGATTCTTATCTTTTGGAACCTATTTGGTCTACCACGTTTCATACGTTGTCTAGACTCTGTAGCAACCTGACTGTGTCTCTTCTTGGACATCAAATTCGTTGGTGCTTTACAAGCTGGTTTATATATGACTTAGTCATTCTTTTTCGGGTCAGCAAATGTGTCTGGCATTTGATTAGCTAGCTTTGTAAATGTATAATCTTTGGACGTCTATTTCACATTCTTTAGTCCGAGGATCTTGCCAAGACATTGATGGTTGATTTCATTCTATTTCTTTTACCATTCTTTTACCAGCCTTATTATTTTTTTCTCCTTCTGGTCTTAAAATAATCTATGGACCTGGCCTCAAATATAATCACTCATAGTTGGCTCAAAATACATTATTATTGTGGGAGAATCATATCCAACATATATCCCCATCCTCCTTTAGAGGTCCCATCTTAGTTCTCTATGGTGGAGCAATTAGTACATAGACAACACATCCAAATATCTTATGATGGGGTATGTCTGGCTCTTGACCCGTTAATAATTGTGATAGGGGATATATATGCTCACTAAATGATGCTCACTAAATGGCATGATGCGTATTAACTTAGGTGCATGTAAATTTCGTGTGGCGCAACCGGTGAATGGGAGTTTTGACCTCATAAGTTATGGTCTATCAATCAACTATTTGCGTTTTAAAAGATTTCGGCCAAGCCGTTCTTGGTATGGACATGTATCACATAATTGTC
>NC_027753.1:34299203-34300600 GCF_000695525.1 Brassica oleracea var. oleracea
CTTTAGGACTTATTATGGCCTTGGACGATTTTATTCATATATCTGAAGGAACTCTTTGTTTCTTTCGCCCATTGTTTCAATATGGAAACTATTCATTCTTATATCTTTAAAACTCAGTAGGCTGCTCTTGCTCTTAGAGCTGGGTGAATATAAGGCATCACTGATTTCTAGATGCATACCTTAGGCACTAATATATTAGCCTAGCGATAGTCTTCTTTTCGACTGGCGATACCTGCTTTAGTACTTATATTGGCGTTTTTCAGTGTACTCATATAGAAAAATCATTCATACATTTAATCTAAGCAGACAATATAATAGAAATAAATTCAAAGAGATAAAAATCAGAGAAAGCATACAAGCAAAGCAATCACACAAGTTTGATGTCGAAATCAGATTATCAACTTGATTCTTTTAGGCAATCATAAGTCTCATATTCCATAAGATCATCTTGATCATGTTCGAAATTATTTTCACCATCTTTATAGACCAAGTGGGTTTTAGGATTCTTCCCTTTTAGACTCTTTTTGATAGAGGCCACAAGAATGTTTGGGAGTCCTACATGTCTTAGCCCAATGATTATCCATACCACATTTATGGCACACGGATTTGGTCGAGTTTTGTGGCTTGAAAGATGTACCACGGCCTCGGCCATGTCCACGGCCTCCATAGGAGCCACGGCCATATGAGTTGCCTTGGCCATGGCTCAAATTGGGTTGATACACACGGCCTCTTCCATAGTGAGTCCCACGGCCAAATGCGTTATAGTGACCATGGTCACGTCCTTTCCACCCTCCACGGCCATAACCGTGTGGTCTATCATTCTGGACGTGGTATCAGGTAATGGAGTTAATCTAGGAGGTCTCAATTCACTGTTTCTCATCAACAGTTCATTGTTATTTCTCATCAGTAATTCATTATTTTTCCCAGCTACCAATAGACTCATCCACATACAGTCCTGGATTCTGGGATTCCTCCAATCAAATAGGGCTTTTGGTAATAACACCGTTCTTCGGTGATCATATATCGATTCTTAACTCTGTCCAAAGGTCTAGAGGATTATCTATAGTCAGATACTGATCTTTGAGACTCTTAATAAGATGATGGCTAATAATTAATACTGTCCTGTATCAATCTTTCTCATTGGCATTATTGCCTTTTATGATACATTCACCAAGTCTTTTTGACTTTAAGATAATCTTTGTATCCAATGTCCACCGTAAATAATTATCTCCAGAGAGATTTAGGGCAGCAAAATCCAGGTTGATTTTCAACATCTCAAATCATATATCACTCAATATTTAGATATAATTTTCATGCGGCCTTACTCTTAAAAACAATCAATTTGGATTTCAATCTTGTGAGGACAATGAGACTATCAATCTTAAAGGCATTTAATC